>NC_138236.1:13907345-14087345 GCF_964197995.2 Scardinius erythrophthalmus
GGGCCCCTAGTTTTATCTGTTTGTCTTGAGGAAGAGGAAAATCGCCTGAGAGTCATTCTGAGGTTTGTATTTTGACCTTACATGTCATTCATTATGATGGTGTGCAGTAATAACCGCCTGTACCAATCATCCTGATTAGTTTTCTTTCTTCTTCTTTTTTTTTTTTTTTCATTTTATCAGAATGAAGGAGTGCTCAATTAATGGCACATTCTCTGTTTCTCTCTTTCAACAATTTCCCACGGCAGTGGAGCTGGCAAAGGTATCTCAAAATCACACAACCGGTTTTACTTCATTCACATATGAATGAAAGTGAATAGAAGTTTAATTAGCTTTGATTTGTTTTTATTTAAGATGCTGTGCTCAAGTATCAGCGTGTCAGTTTTTGAGGCTGTGAGTTACTTGAAGGTACATCTTCACTTGTCAGATCTGTCTGTACTATGATCTGGTGGAAGTGCTAACTTGCAATTCTTATTTTATAAACTGATAAATTCCATAAAGTAAAAACTTTTCTGACACAATCAATGCAAATGTCATCCATCATCTCTTTTCTTTCTGCATCGTAAGGCCCCAGAGGTCATAATGGCGTTTGATGAACACAGGGTGTCTCAAAACTTTAAATTCGGTGTCTTATACCAGAGAGAAGGACAGGTATGCAGATACAAAAAATATGATGCGGTTCACCTGACATGTTCACCAGTTTTCTAATGCCAGCCTTGTTAGTCTGACTAGCATTGACGAATAAATAGCCTAAATGGATATTTGTAATTTCTTGTTACAGTAACATTATTTTGTTTTCGATGTATGTGATGTAGTTAACAGAGGAAGATATTCTCAGTAACAATGAGGAAAGTGAGGAGTTTTTGGAGTTTTTATCAATACTCGGACAGACAGTCAAACTGCAAGGATTTACTGGGTAAGAGGGTTACGACTCGCTCCTATTTATATTTATTGATATCTATGTGCCATATCTCTCAACATGATTGTACCAAGTACAACATGTTCCTGGATCAATGATCCTGGAACAACATTTCAATTTATGTTTACAGTTTATGTCAAGTTTAGGCTTACATTCAGGGTGCTTTTCACCTATCATTTCCCTCGGATGTTAGGGATAACTTATTGTTAGGGTTAGATTTAGGGGTAGGGATGGGGTTAGGGCTGCAATTTTGGACAGGAGCACTGTTTCTCGACCTCAAACAATATAATATGTTGACCCAGGAACGCGTGTAACTCTGCAAAATCATCGATATCAATAACAAATCACAACTTTGAAATGTGTTGTCACCTGCCAAAAGAACATCAACATTTTCCATCTCTTAGATTCAGGGGAGGTCTGGATGTCTCTCATGGCCAGACAGGAAATGAAGCAGTTTTCACTTCCTTCCATGGCCGAGAGATTATGTTCCATGTCGTCACCAAACTGCCGTTCACAGAAGGAGATACACAACAGGTTAAATTGAATGAATGTGTGTGTGTTTTAAAATGAAAATAATCAATTAACCTCATTTACCAAACTTCTGTAACATAGCCTAATGCATGTTATGTATGCTAACATTCAGACCAACAGCACGACTCTGATGTTTAGCTTTTAAGCAACAGTTCAACAATAAACAAGAAGTTGATATTGAGTAACTTACATTTTAGACGCAACATTGATAGTTGCTTAATGTAGCCTACAGTATTTTTGCATCGGCAATAAAAAAAATCCCCCCCAAAAATTCCAAACTGCGTCTCCCATCAACACACAGTGGTGGTGATTCGTTCCCAAATGAATCAGTGTGGTTGAACGAATCTGTCGATTCACTGTTTCGTTCGTGAATTAATGATTCACTAAAAAAGTCACTACTCACGCAACCTACTGGTGTTTCGATATAGCCTAACTTGCAGTGGCGGCTGGTGAAAAATATTTTAGGTGGGGCTGTTTTTGCGGGTGGTCTGGGGGCTTGTCCCCCAGAATTTTTTTAATTTCATATATGTGATTTCCTGCATTCTGGTGCATTTTAGGCCACCCATGCCCCTTGCTTATACCAATAAAATAACTCAACCCAGTCAATACCAATGGTCTAAAAAGACCATATGAATTGAACTGCCATGTAGAAATCAACAGTTTCACAGGTAATGATAATGAACAAGTTGCATGTTTATTATGCTCCGTTTCCAGATAGAAACACAGTAATCCAGCTCAGAACTTCGAAACAAAAAAAAAGCAAAGCAAACATACAGTTACATTCCTATTGAGATCACTATTTTAATGGCAAATGTGTGTGAAACGTGGTGTGTGTGACTGTGAGTAAGAGAGAGAGACTGAGTGAGTAAGAGAATGACAGCATAAAAATGAATACGCTATATTTACTCAATAAAATTGTGGCAACAGATTACAAGCAATATTATTAATTAAATTTAACAAATTAGAATTGAGTAATTAAAATAATTCCTTAAAAGTTAACCATTTAAAATGACAAAAATGTAAAAAAAAAAAATCTGAATTAAGAATTCTTTCTTTTTTATTGCCAACATTGAAGACAACTGATGTTAACAAGCAGAATCACTGAAGGAGAAAGCCACATTTTAAGTCACCATTATGGAGATCAGTGTGTGTTTTAGTTGGGCTCTTGACCCTTAAATTATTAACTTTAAGTTTTGTTCGGCTGCTGTAATTCAGTTATAACAGCCGGATGAACAAATAGAAAATGTGATCTGATGGTGTTGGTTGTGTTTTAACATAATCATTATTTCACAATCATTTGACCTGAATCACTGAAGAGACACACAGACATTAAGAATCATCCTGTGAATCACAACAATGGTGACAATAATAAAGCATGTTGCAATGCATTCTGGGTTCATATATATATATATATTTTTTTTTTTATTATTGATTTGATCAATTAAATTACATTTCTTTTTATGTAGGCACACAGACATCAAGATTTAGCATATGAATCTCAGCAATGGTGACAAACAGATCACCTCCATATGATCACAAGCTCATTATTTATTCATGCAGCAATGCATGATGGGAGCCATGAATGAGTTTTGATTGGTGGAACCCAGAATGCATTGCAACATGCATTATTGAATATTTTTCATAAGAATCATACATTTACAATTGTATATAAAATTAAAAAAAAAAATTTTCCAAAATAAGCGTTGTAGTATAACCATCAGGATAGCAATGATGTGTGAACTGAATTTGGCAACAATACAGTGAATTACAGTGCAGTTATGGAATATTTTTCATAAAAATTATAAATTTACAATTGTATATACAATTTAAAATATATTTTTCCCAAAATAAGTGTTTTAGTATAACCACCAGGACATCAGTGATGTGTAAATTGAATTTGGCAACAATACAGTGAATTACAGTGCAGTTATTGAATATTTTTCATAAATAATAATCATAAAAATTATGCAAAAAGATATTTATACAAAATAAGTGTTGTAGTATAACTATCAGGACAGCAGTGATGTGTGAACTGAATTTGACACTATAGTGTGTGACAGTGAAGTTATTGACTGTTTTCGTAGTAAGGCTTTTCGGGTTTTGCACTTTGCAGACGGTCCCTTCGGATCTGTCTCGCTGCCGCCTGCGCATAGAGATCAATGTATTTTGTCCACTGCGAGGGAAAGCTCGTTTTGAGGAAAATTAGGTTGCTGCTTGTCTACATTACTACGATTAAAAAGAGGTGTTATTTGTGTAGTAACAACGTTTAGCTCACCAGTTATTGACCCGGGAAGTTCGAATCTGTGAATTTATTGCCAACTTTACTCAACTAATGCTACTCGATGTCGCCGGCGCTGCCATACTGCACTCGCACTCCTCTGAGGTTAATGTCCCGTCCGTGGTGCAGCAGGTGCACTGATCTAATCTTGGTACTACGGGCGATATTTTCAGAGCCCCCAAACCATAAAATTCGACGACGATGATTGGCAAAATACAAACTTTTTTGCGTAGCAACAGGGTAACCATTGGCTTAAATTCCAGCACTGTAGGGCTGAGCGAACTGGAGCCCAGGGAAGACAGCCTATTGGCTAATACTACACCAACATGAAGTGAATGCAAATATCATTCTGGAGAGTAATAAAAAACATTCTAAAGTAAAACCATTAATAGCATGTCATTAACACAGATTATTTTTCAAAATGAGAGATTATTAAAAACTTCTTATTATTAAATAAAAAATTAAATAAAAATAAAAAACTGGCAGGGAGGTCGGCGCCCCAGCGCCCTCTATGGGCGAGCCCCTGCTGCTAACTTGCTAAAAGAACCCCTGAAATCCTCACCACTAATACACAGAATGGAACAATCACAGACAAGCGGAGTGATAAGTGCTTGTATATCCTTCATAAAAACAAACAAAAGTCTTTAGTTTTTCTTGAATTACATCTCTACTCTTCTGTTTTTCCTCCTCAGTTGCAGAGAAAGAGACACATTGGGAATGATATTGTTGCCCTGGTTTACCAAGAGGGTCACACTCCCTTTATTTCGGATGTGATCAGATCCCACTTCTTGCATTGTTTCATTGCAGTGCGGAGAATAAAGAGAGAAAATGAGGGAGAAGGTGGAGATGGAGGATCATTTCAGGTAAAAAAAAGAAAGAAAGAAAGAAAGAAAGAAAGAAAGAAAGAAAGAAAGAAAGAAAGAAAGAAAGAAAGAAAGAAAGAAAGAAAGAAAGAAAGAAAGAAAGAATGAAAGAAAGAAAGAAAGAAAGAAGCAGGCAACTACATTTAGCTTTATCAACACTCTTTTTTAAATTATTTTATTTTATTTGTAGATTTATATTTCAATAAAAATACAAACATTAGAGAACCAAAAAAGAACAAGTGGGGAATAAGGTGAAACAAATAAAAAGTAATTTACGATTTACTTAAAGTTGTTCTTGCTTTTTTATTGGTGGAGATTTTTTGAAGTGATGGTAATAGTAAACGTAAATCAGAAGAAAATACGTTACAGTTAGGTTTAAATTTAGGATACCTTGCTTTGTCAATGTGGCATTTAACCATCATCAAAAAATAATAATTATCAGATTTAAAACACTTTATCATCACTCACTGTGTACTTCAAAATCTCTTGTTTGATTGACAGGTATCTATCACTGCTAGGGAGGATGTGCCTCCATTTGGCCCACCCCTTCCTACACCGCCCATTTTTACTGAGGTGAGATCACATGACTTATGATAATTCAGAGGTTCAGCAAGGCAGCTTTCAACTCTCGTACATCAGTTCAATTAGATTTACCATTTGGTCTCAAATAAGAAACATGATAGACCCACTACATTTCCTTTGCCGTACGTGAATGTTTATAAAATATGAAATCAACAATTTAAAAAAAGAAAAGAAAGAAAATAATGCTTTTTAATTAGTCCCTGACAACGCTCTGAATTTCTACTTCCAGGGCTCAGTTTTAAGAGAGTTCCTTTTGACCAAACTTATAAACGCTGAAATCTCTTGTTACAAGGCAGAGAAATTCAGTCGACTAGAGGTAACCAACCAGACATAAAACACCTAAACTAACCATTCTCTTATATCACAGCCTTATTTTATAACACTTGTGCTTCTATTTCTCTCCTTTTGTGACCTCAGTCACGTACTCGTTCGTCTCTCTTGGAAGCACTGCGATCTGAACTGTCTTCCCGTTCCCAGTGCATGCTGGGAGAGCCGTCACTGCCCAGCGTCCCCCTCACTGAAGGGGGGAGGAGTGTTCCAGAGGGTGGTGGAGGATTCATTGAGAACTTTAAGGTAGATAATCTCAGAGCAATATACAGTAGGCCTTGATATTGTTACTGGATAGTGCATGTTACTGTTTGACATTAAAATGAGCATCAAATAAATCACTTTATGTCTCCCTTTCCATCTTAAGAGAGCTATTAGAGTGCGAAGCCACTCATTCGATACCTTGGGAGTACCAAAGAAGGCAGGTGGTGTAACAGGGCAGCGACCAAAGGTCAGCAAATACCTATAACACACTAATATTCTCTTAACACATGTGACATAATATATTTTATCATAATTTTTGTGGTTTTGCTAAAGTATGACCATCTTTTCATTTTTTTTCTTTTACTGCTAAAACACTGGAAAAGGATGGTGAAAGGTAAGAACAAGTATAGGAAATATTTGATATTTTTCCTTTGATGTTAAGTGCAATGCAACTCACAGCTTCTCACACAAGTTGTGTATAGTTTTATATTTTACTTCACTCACAGCGAACAGACAAGCGGAGTGGGATACACTGAAATGAGAGGTCAAACCAGTCCCCAGGATGAACTATAGATGAAGGATGTGTCGCCATTTCGAGACTAAGCACAAAAATACTTCCAAGACTTCAAGATAGGTGCTTACCATCCAGTAAAGACTGCAAAGCACAATTAAGTAAATAGATAATTTAACTTAAACTTTGTATTAAGGTAAGTTGTGACTAGCTGCAAGTGCAATCATAAAGATATGAATATAGAAGATTTAATATTATGTACATCATTATTTGAATGTCTTCTTTGAAGTGGCATAGAGTATTCAGTGGCTGCTAATAACCAATGTACCCCAGTGAAGGTGGTTTTAATTTCTGGAATTGAACAATTTTTCTATCCAACTGTGATTAAATGTGTATTTCAAATATTTTTCAGTTTGATCTGGAATGAGAGACCCAATAAATCTGATTAGAACATTATGTATTATTCAACCTGCCAGGAGCAGGTTGGGGAAAATGCAGTATTTTCTATCCACCCTATTTTTTTCTACATCAAATATCTATACACCATATGTGCAAGATGTCAGTCACTTCCAGTTTTTAGTTATACAAAAGTGTAATGTTGCTTTATTGCAAACTTTTTTTTTAGGTAAACTGATTTGTAGCACAAATAGCTTTACCATACTGCACTTTAGTCATTTACTTGGCCAATAAACCAGGAATCTCACATTCACATGAAAAATTAGGTGGATTCAGTAGGAACTTATTACACAATACACTTAATTTAACTCAAGTCACAAAATAAAATTGCAACAAATTCCTTTGGGTCTATTTAGAAACCTTTGGGGTAAATAACTGCATCAGGAAAAATGTTGAAGCTTGTGATGTAATTTATGGGTAATTCATTAATGGTAACATTAAACAATGTTACACTTGAAAAGGACAAGCACAATACAATTTGGAATAAACCATTTTATTGAAAATTTGATGGAGAAGAGAAACAAAAGCAAGCACTGCTGAGTATCTCCACCCCACTGAAAGGGTCGAGTTTAATCCTCCTCTTCATCATCACCGCCTCCACCACCACCCTGGGCCTTCTTGGCGTTCTTTCTCTTCACACGACCAGGGCGACCACCACCGTATGGAGAGCGGAGAGAGAAGTCGATGTGCTTCTGGCTGTCCAGCCTCACCACAAAGGAGGGGATGTTCACAACCTGCTTGCGCACCCTGCAGAATAACAGAAAAATAAAATGTAGCCACATGCACTGAAGGTTCTTCACTTCAAGAACTGATGTTGCTGCTCTCGAGGCCTCATTGACGAGGAATTCTTGACACCACTGACAATCTGACAGTTTTAAGTGTTTTAATCACTGGCCAAGAGAATTGTAGCAACATTACAGTACAAGACCTGCCAAAGTGCCCACATACGTTACCTGGTAGACTCTGTTTCATGCAATAAAGCACCCCAGACGTCATGGAAAGCTCTGGGTTTTGGGCTTTTATTACAAGCAAAGGTATACGGTTTAATCACCGAATTGACCTTGCAGAATATTTCATTCCCACTCACCGGGAGGAGTTTAAACATGGTCAGCTAATGAAAGAGGAAGAAAACCTCAATGCACAAGTGTTCAGGGAAATGGTTTACAATGTTAAAAAATCCTAAACTAAGAGGGTTCTACACATCCAGCATTCTTCTCAATCTTACCGGATGTGCCTCTGACGGATGAGCACACGTGCGTGGTGGATGCTCTTGGCAAGGCCAAGCTTGAAGACCTGGGTCTGCAGCCTCCTCTCCAAGAAATCCTCCACTTTCAAGCCCAGAATGTAATCGAGCTTCATCTTGCCCTCATCCAGCACTCCAATACGCACCAGACGCCTAAGCAAAGCATTACCTAGAATAAGATAAAACAGTGAGAAGGGATAGATACAATACCAAACATCAAAGTTAAAAGCAAATAAATGGCCTCATTGACGAGGAATTCTAGGCATCACTGACAATCAGACCTGTAACATTTTAATCATTGGCCACTCAATTTCAGATACACGTCACATTTCATCTACCTTCAAACAGACGTCTAGCATCCTTCTCATCCAGAGTGAGAAGCTCTCTGGCAGCTTTGCGGATTTTGGCCAGAGTGAACTTCACACGCCAGACTTCTCTCTTGTTTCTGAGTCCATACTCGCCTGTGGAAAAGAGGAGTTTAAATGTATACTCCCATCACAGTAGGGACACCAGTCAAAATCTTTTTTCATTAATTTTGTTCTCACCAATGAGTTTCAACTCCTGGTCGAGACGAGACTTCTCGAAGGGACGTCTGGGGGTGACGTATGTCTTACTACAAACCCAACTCCTGGCAACCGGCATGGCGACCTACTGACGCCTGTGAATTAAAAACATTTAATTTCATTTGACATTATTAATTAAAAATAAATGAAATAATTAATTTAAGGTTTACAGTTAACCAGCAGTGTTTCCTCTTATCTTTGCAACCGCATAAGCCTTCGTATCAAAACATTTTATACTATAATATGGCTTCAAAATCTACTTGAAGAACCATGATGTAGTCAACCGTTTAGGCGGAAATTAAATGAACAAATTATGAGTATGAGAGATCACTTCATGACTAGGCCGGAACGCCTTATGGAAACACGTTGCGCTACACCGCGCGATAAAGCTCGTTTCTCTGCATAATTTAACCAATACTGGAAGTGAAAATCGGTACCTTACTATGCACACGTTTCTTAATGTTATATTAAAAACGTTCAAAACACGAACGGTGAGAAATTATGACAGAAATAGTGAGGACTAGGCCGCCATTACCTGTCTGTGTCAGGCTCGCAGAGTAAAGAGAACGTGTTCCCGGCCTGCCGGAAATTTATATACGGCTTTTAAACTACAGTACCCACAACGCTTTGCGCCTTCCGTTTAAATCACTATTTATGTATTATTTGCTTCCTCCTACTGGCCAAAAGGCGCATTTCTATAAAATGGCCACTTCTATTAACAACAGAGAAATGATTTGAGGTCCATTATTAACAAAGGAATGAAAAACGCCTTATTCAGAACTGGGCGAACAGAAGACAATCGCCCATGAAGAATATATGGTCTTTAAGTGGAACTGGAACAGTTTTCAAAGCACATGATTGACTCAACGAAGTCATATTACAAGTGGGGAAACTTGATTCAAGTGTTGCTGCACTGTTGTGACCTTGGTAATGAATTAGCCACTATGAACGAAAAGGCTTCTAGACATCAAATCTAAAGTTGGTCACTTTTCTTTCACTGTTTGCTTTATGCGAAGTAAACATATTTTTTAGATACCATATAAGTAATATAAAAATAAAGTAGAAGATACAATGAGCATAAAGGCAGCATGCAATAAATGAGACAAATTCAGTTTTTTTCTTGACTAATTCTTGCATTCAACTGATTTAGCAGCCTAACTTATTTTTTTTTTACAACCAAAGCTTTTTTTTTTTTTTTACATTCACACAATACATTTCTCAAGTGTTACCTGAATTATTTATTTATTTATTAAATAAAATTATAAACATATATTGAGTGGGTTTGCATAATAATAGTCCAGTGACACTTTGTTCAGTATTCTTGTGAAATAATTGATGATATATGTAGGCCTATTCTTAAACTTTCTGATATTGGCCCCAGCATTACAGCATAATTCATTGTAGAAGTTAATAGAAAGTTTTAACAATTAAAGATAATATTAGTTTAACAATGGTGATGAAAGAAAATTAAAACTTTTTTTTGTTCTGATAATAATGTAAAATACTTAAATTTTGATTTACGTTTAATATTTTCAACATGCAGTTCTGGTTAGAGGTGGATAGGAGTGCTAGTTAAAATGCACTTTTATCACACTCAAAGATATTTTCCCTTTTCCCAGGCACATTTTTTAGACAAGTATGACAACATTCTAAACGAATACGTCAGATTTTCAAAACAAAGTGACCCATGTCTGTGGTTTTACATTTTGGCCTTTTTATGTAGCATTTGCTTGTGTCTTATTCAGTAAGACATGATGAGAAACATACGTGTTATTAAATTTGGACTAAATTATGAATTACTGCATGGCTTGTTGTTTAATTTCTATTGGTGATACTAGCAAAACTAAAGTAGGAATGGGGGACTATTTATAAAGGAGTGTAACACAACCCTGAGCATGTGTTTCTGTCTATCAAATATACCGACTGACACACACACACACACACACACACACACACACACACACACACACACACACACACACACACACACACACACACACACACACACCCCAGATATCTTTCAGTACTGATCTCCTCTGCCATTTGTGAGACAGACTAACTCGGCACTCTTAACTTTTGGAGAAGGTCTCATTTTTGCCTTTTTTAATTCTTGTGTTGTTTATTGCTTTTTTGTTTTATTAGTGGAGTGAAACCCACTCTTCTTCACCTTTTCTTTTTCACACCCCTGGATCTTTTTCCTCCTCTGTTTGGACTCTAAAACTTCTCAGTCTGGTACTTTCTTGATTCAGAAAGCTCTCCTTTCCCTCTCTCTCCTCCTGGTCTCCCATCCCTTGTAGTGGTTCCTTTTTTTCTGTCCTTTTCTCTGGCTATGCACCATGCTGTCCTCCCCTACTGTGATCCTTCAGCCCTATGGACTCCCTGTTTACCCCCAGACAGCCTCCTGCTACCCCAGCATTGTACAGGTAAACGTGTCTCTTTCTCTCTCTGTCTCTTCCTCTTTCACACTTTCTCTGGAATTTTTTTTATTTACTTACTTATTTTTATTTAATTTTTATTTATATTTATTTTTTTAGATTTATTTGTTTATTTAGTTTTAAGCATTTTAAGAACTTTCCTTGTGCAGTTTCTGTCACATGTCTGGTAAAATGTTGAACAAATCAACCAATCACTGAGCAGCAAGAGGCTTTCCTGTGTACTAAAACCAGTAAACGGTCGTCCACCAGCGGTTCTGCAGTGAGGACATGAAAGGCGTTTTTGTATCTGTCAGTGAAGGACGCTGCGTCCCTCTGTTAGTTATATTTGTCCCTGAGAGGTGGCAAGCTGAAAACAGGTTCAGTGTGCGTGTGTGTGTGTGTGTGTGTGTGTGTGTGTGTGTGTGTGTGTGTGTGAGAGAGAGAGAGAGAGAGAGATTCCAGGACAGCTGATAAACGGTGTGCCTGCTCTTTCTCTCCGGCGTCACACTCGCTGTATTTTTAGTCTGTTCTCGATTCCCTCAAACATACAGATTAGAGATATAGAAATAGATGTAGAGTCTCAGATTGACTCATTATTATTACACAGTGATAGATTATATCTAAAGCGTAGGATTTATGTTGCCTTCACGTGCTATCGGAATTATCAGACACGAACGCCCTCTCTAAAGTCAAACATTTAATGCGATGAGCTCGTAATCACGACTTCAGAAGTGGGAAGTAGGAAATTTCCGATAGCACGTGAAGGCAGCATTAATAACATTAATTAGGAATTTTCTTAGTTGCTTCTGCTACGTTGAAGGAATAGTTCATCAAAAACATTAATTGTGTACATTAATTGTGTCATCATTAACTCACCCTCAAGTCGTTTCAAACCTGTCTGATTTTTTCTTCTTCTGCTGAACACAAAAGAAGATATTTTGAAGAATGTTGGTAACCAAGCAGCCATTGACTTCCATAGTATGGAAAATAAACAAATAAAGTGTTTGGTTACTGACATTCTTCTAAATATCTTCTTTTGTGCTCAGCAGAAGAAAGAAATTCAGACAGGTTTGGAACAACATGAGGTGAGTAGGCTAAATGATGACAGAATTTTCTTATGGAATGTTATATATTCATATACTATATTAGAAAAGCAAACACTTGTACAAATTGTATAATTTGTCCTCTTATTTTTGTATGTGCATTCATTAATGGATCAATGAATATGTTTGGAATAATGTGCAGTCATTATTATAAAATACCCCCCCCCCCCCCCATTACATTATCATCATTTAAGATGATAATGTATCATCTTAAAATGGTTTATTTTGCAATAGTCACTTGCTAACCAATATTGCACAGCTAATAAAGAAATAGCCTACATTTATGTAAAATGCTGATTTGAGTTAAAGAGAGTGAAACAATGGTAATACTTGGAATATTCTCATTTTAATATTGCTTTGGATCAGTTAATTGAAATAAACCTGAAATAAAATTAAATATACTTATTTGATGAAAAACTTAATCTTAAATAACTTAAATAACTTAAAATATATATCAATTTTAGTCTTAGTTTTTTATAGCACATAATAAAATGACAAAAACTTAAACTAAAATGTACAAATAAAAGCTAATTTAAAATAAACACTATAACAGTAGCCTATATTAATAATAAAAAAAACTGATATTGTTTAGCAGTCAATATATAAATATCTCTGACCCCAGAATCCCAAAGTTGGCCGACTAGAATCAAGTATTCCAAAGAGCCTTGTAATACATGAGTATAGACTACATACACAGTTCTTGTCATCAGGACTGTGTGTGTGTGTTTGAATGATCCCGCAGCTGTTAGATGAGCACCTGGCATCCTGCCGCTGATCTTTAACCCCAAACCTGACAGCTGAAGAGGCCAAAGTGTGTGTGAGGGGGAAGAAATCTCGTGTCAGTGTGCCTGAAAAGACCCTTTATCTGCCTAATAGAGGCATTGTTTAAATACTCTTACAGTAACAAAGAATTAGGATGGCAAACTGAACAGTTTATGTTCAGATCGCGCAAGGTAACTAATGGTGTTTTTGAACAATTATATCATGTTTATTATGATTGTTCTCCATAACCCCTGTGCCAGAACATGGTTTGGTATTGTTTATTTAAGTTATTCTGTTGCGAACAAAAGCAGTACTTGATGAATTAATTTTGATCTTTGATTTGGTTTCCGGCCAGCAACAACAGCACACCGAGTGACATTTTGAGTCAGCAATCTGTAGTGTTTCAGTTTGCAGGTCTGACAACACCTGTTGCATCTCGTAAATCTTGTTAAGGGGTATCAAGTTGTTCCTGTGGTTTTTTTTTTTTTAAATAATGAAAGTATATATATATACTGTGCAGTGATTACAGAAAACATTGTAATTATGGTATATAATACCACAATGCTGAATAGCTGTGATGAGAAACTGACACTGATGCAACATGATACTTTTGTTTCTGTTGGAGGAATCTAAGTGTGGCTGTGATATTTAATCAGAGCCGTGTCTTTTAGTGTCACAGTTTATCAGTGAAGTCTAAATTTACTCTGCCGTATCTGCTTGGTGATAAAGAGTAAACACTATGTGTAAAAAAAAAAAAAAAAAAAAAATTTGTGGCTAAAGTTGCTGTCTCAAATTTTTAAATACAATCACCTTGGTCAAAGTCATTTCACCTTAAATTACATTAAACTGACTTAAAAATCTTGTATAACTTCCAAAAAATTTTTGAAAATTGCTTAACTTATTTTGAGTTAAGCGATGTAAATACATATGTTGTCATAACTTATTAATCATATTTTTTTTACAGTGTATAAAGTATGTGAAGAGCTTCATATCAGCTTTATCTATTATTTTGCCAATACCTTTATTTTGCCTATTTTATTTTTGAAATCTAAAACCTTTTTATAAAGATCTTTTTTTTGTCACAAAACACCAAAGCTTGACAACACTATCAATATATTTTTATATAATTACAAGTTTCTGCATAAAATGTGTTATAGTAATATTTGAGTGAATTTAATGTCTTAAGTTTCAACTTTTCATACATTTTTTTGTTCTATGTTTGACCGAACAGTTATTTTAATGTGTTTGTGTGATCTTACCTGTTTTTACCTTATCTGTTTTATACACACTGTACACACTTGCAATAGTCACAGAAATCTGGTTGGTCTGGTATTCCATGCATTGAACATGCTTAAGATCACTGAGTTTTACAGAGCAGGAACATTGAGGAGTTTGTATGTGAGAATCAACTTTTTGAATCCAAAAAGTGTGTCTACAGTGTAGGAGGGGGGAATGGGTTGATGATTGACATGAACAAATGAACACAGCTGGTGTAAAGACCCCCCTTTAGACAGGTTTGTTGCTCTGTGATTGGTGGGTTCGAGGGACTTATGGCGAGGTGGGCGGGTGAAAGCTTTGCATTAAAAGCATGCTTCAGTTGTTGGTGAGTATTGGGCCGCCTGTGGAATGCACTGAAGGGGTGAGATACATCATTTATACTACATTTATACTCCTTTTTTATAAATTGCGTCTTTGCTAAGACTTGTATGTGATGTCTGGTTTAGCTGTGTTTATGTTATGTGCAGTATGCATTTCTGCAAACAGACTGTAACAGGCTTTTTAATTAGTTGGTAAATTCAGGTCAGTTTTATTTGCCATTTTTTTTAAGTAAATTTTTGCTATCTTCCAGAAAGTATTTTTGTGAAAAATTGAATAAGAGTAGCCTACTTATATTGAATATGAAGGCCTACTTAAATCAAAATATGAAAAGAAATCCTGCATTTAAAGGGATAGTTTCCCCAAAAATGAAAATTGAGTCATCATTTACTCACCCTCATGTCCAAACCTGTATGAGTTTATTTCTTCTGCTGAACACAAAAGAAGATATTTGGAAGAATGTTGGTATAGACAATTGATGGATCTCATTGACTTCCATTGTATTTTTTTTCCTAATATGGAAATCAATGGAATCCAATAATGGTCTAGTTACCATTATTCTTTAAAATATCTTCTTTTGTGTTCAGCAGAAGAAATAAACTCATACAGGTTTGGAACAACATGAGGGTGAGTAAATGATGACACAATTTTCATTTTTGGGGGAACACCAGATCTTTTCTCTAATTTTACCTAATGCTTAAACAGTTTATGAACAGTTTGAACAGAACGTATATATTTCTGTTAGTAAACAGCATCTCTATCTCATTATAGGGTGCCGCCGCCCAAGAGGCGGGGCCAGGCAGTGGTGACCCTTCACTTCCTCAGGTCTATGCCCAACCCCCTTCATACCCTCCACCTGGACAAGCCCCACCCACACCTGCTGCCCGACTGCCACCCCTCGATTTCACTGCTGCCCACCCAAACCCTGAATATGCAGATCATCATCAATTGAGAGTCTATCAGGGCCCTCAGCACGACGGGACAGAGTCTATACCTGCGAATAACACAGTAAGATTGATTACCTGATCAATAAATGACTGGATCAACAGTGTTTTAGAGAAGAATATGATCTTAAACATCAAATAACACAGGGAAGTTTCTGAAGTAGATAAATAACTTAAAAAATAGAAATAGCTTTAAAGTGAAAATGCATTTGTTAGTATATGCAAAAAAAAAAATATTACACAAAACAAGTGAATATATAAATCAAGCACAAACATTTATTTAAATAATCTAATTCTGCAACAGTCAAGCAGTGCCCATATGAGTATAAACAATTATTATTTTACAGTGGGCAACACTGTGCAACTGCTGTGAATTCTGTATATACACAGTAAAATCAGCGTATATTCAGATGTATTTGCGTCAGAGAAGGTATGTCAGGAATATGTATGGGCTGCTGATATATAATCTCATGCTTCGGTCCTCTGGGATCTCCTATCTGAGCTAAAAATATCTCTCCTTTACACATCCTTCCTTTGCCTTGTCCATGTATGGCAATTCAGCTGGCTCAGGGCACCATATAGAGTATTTAAGTTTACTATGGAAGAAAAACTTCCCTCTTCAAAGAACTTTTAAACTTTGAAGTTTTAATCGTAAATGTTTATATACTATGCTTTAATAAGAAGAAATTTTATGTTTATCTAATTCATTCTTCTCTGTATTTACTCTTAACATGAATTACATTCATTTAGATTCTGAGTAATGTGTTGATATACTGTAGGGGTTTTCAAAATGGGAGTCCAGGAACCAAATTGTATTTTAGGTTAGGTTATAAGTCAACAAGATAACCTAAGATATATATTCATTTATAGCCTATATTAGTACGCAAATATAGGATAATATTATGGATTCCCCCTTCCATATGTAAAGCACTTTGAGTACCTAAAGCGCTATATAAATGTAACAAATTATTATTATTATTATGTGTATATGTATAATTTGATATTATTACTGTTTCATTTGCATTCTTGCCTGGTTGAAATTCACAAGATTATTTTACCATTATTAAAATTGTAATTTAGTTAATTTAGTGTTTTAGTTTAGATGATTTTAGTAAAAGAAAAAAGAAATTATAATAATAATAATTATATATATATATATTGCCAACTTATCACAAAGTAAATATTCTCGAGATAATATAATAATAATATGCTTTGGCTTCGGTAAAGACAATATCATTTTGTACATGTTGCATGTTGTAACATATAATATGACGCTTAATATTTTAAATACATTAAATTATATAGCTGTTTGTATTTTAGCATGATGATAATCATATTTTTGAGTTCATAGCATCAAAAAGTTTGAAAACCCCAAAAATATATCCCCAGTGAATCAACCTGAGATACATTAATTTAGTTGAATAAGTCAAATAAATTATTATTACTATGACTGTGACTTTTTTCAGTTTTTCAGTGTGGTCAATGCAACAAAATGCATTTACTAATATTTTTAAGGCACCAGTACTGAAATGCCAGTCATGAGCCCAGATGTAAATATTGTCTTTAAAGGACAATCTGTAATTGCTGAAATATTGTCTCTTGGACCCATGCCATAACTTTAAGTTCTTTAATGTGTCACCATGGACATGTATGATGTGTTTTTTTAGAATGTGTTTTGGGTCATTACTAATGGCTCATCGGGTATAGTAGAAGGCCATTATAAGTTTAACAAAGGAATTGTGGGAAGGACTGAGAGTAATAATTTCACAATGAAAGTTTTTTTTTTTTTTTTACTGAAAAAGTTCATGCAATGAGTTCTCTCTTTCTCTGTCACACCATCTTCTGTCCACATTGCTTATATCACTAGAGAGCGCCAGATATTGGGACTATGAGACGCCGCCGTGGAGGGAGGGGTCAAGGGGGGGAGTCAGACGGGATGACCCCTCCCCCCTCATCTATGTTAACCAGGTCCAGTTCAGAAAAGCACTCTGCATCGTGACGTGATATCATCACATACCTTCCCATCACACCTTCCCTCAATCTGTCACTTTTCCCAAAACCCTCCCTGGCCTGTGTCTCTGTATGAATGTAATGATGATGATGATTCAACAGTATTTTCTGTGTGACTGTCTGCTGTCGTAGTCATTACAGCTAGCAATCAGCCCGGCCAGCTCAGAGTTAACCATAACCATGTTCTGTTTGTGTGTGTGGATGTGTGTGGATGTGTGTGTGCGTAAATCTCTCCTACCTCTTTCTTCCTTATTAATACACTGTTCTGTCTTGGTTCAAAAAATGGCACAATGTTGCAATTTTGCAATCAGCCTGTAAAATGATTTGCTGAAATGCGTAAGCTGCTTGAATTCCCCTGTTTAGAGCTTCTGTCTTTTACTTTCAGTTTTGGGGTTCACTCGGTTCTTGACCCTTCCTTACCTTCTTGCCCCATCAGAACCCATCATTTCTACTTTTGTGCTCTTTTTATTGTGATGATTCTGTAGATTGTAGAGTTGAGGGAACACTAAGGAGGGTTAGTCATTACAGTGGAATTTATTTCTAGGAATTATGCAACTTCTGGTGGAATGCACTGAAAATGAGCTGATGAATTAAAATTTCTGCCTGAGACTGATAAACAATACATATTTTTATGTTATGGGCAACAACCGGCAGATAATATAAATTATATTTTGATAAATACATTTTGAGAAGTATACAGTCTGAATCAGTCCTCTAGACGAGGGACCTCTGGGATGATGGTTAGATAAAATAAAAAAATAAAAAAGAACATTTTTATGTAGAATCAAAGGAAGGGAACACGATGAACCGAATGCACCCCCTTTTTCTGCCCAGATTAGAGCTGTTTTGTTGCCCTTTACCCTTTATATCTCAGTATTGCAGATCTGTAATGAATGAGTTAAAGCAGAAGTCATTTAGCCTTTCTGCTTTAACTTTTTCCATCATTATAAAATAGATATGGAATTGGCCATCTGTCTGTCCTTCTTTCTCGTTCTAATGACTCTATCATTTGCATAACAATTTTTTCCACTGCTTTGAGATTCACTTCACATAATGCGTTGTGCCCTCACATTTCCTTTTTTTACCTAAACTTCTTTTTGACCTTTATCACCATTTTCCCTTCCTCTTTTTCACCATTTTCCTTTTCACTCCTCTACTTTGTCACGCTATGCTCGCCTACTCTTTTTCTTCTAGCTATTGGCTCTTTCTGTTTTTGAACATTTTTAATACACTTTCTTTTGACTTCTTAATCCATTTTTTAATGGTAACAGTTTTGTGCCGTTTGGTGAGGTAGGCTGTGCAGACATACGAACTGGCATCGTGATGCATTGTGGGATGGTGTATGTGTTGGGTTTGAAGCACAAAACACTCCTATGTATTGATCTGCATGGGGGCATTTTATTCACAGTCATGTTCAATCAGTGCAATAGGAAATGCTATATGACAATATTTCAGTTGCAGCACACAGAAAGTTACATGTTAAGTATGCTAGTAATCTTTAATGACTTAAAAAGCTGGTATTGACTTCACTGAAGTTAAAATTGGACTGTGCTCTATTTTCAAATGCAAATTGTGTTTTTTATGTCTAACAGGCATGTACTTAGACAGCTCACTAAAATGGGAACTTGTTCACATTTCCTCACTTTTGCTTGAGAGGAATCACTGGATGAGGAATGCTCCTTTACGTTTTGTTGTGGTCACTTTATAAAACCAGTTTTCTCCCAATAAAATGTTAGATTGCAGTAAGTTTAATAAGATATCTTATACCATAGATAAGAACTAAAGGTATGTTGTCATGCAATGCATACTAATGTTTTTTTCTATTCTTCTCTTTAACTTCCTCCTCACTCTTTCTATGTCTGTTCCCTCTTTCTGCTCCAACATTTTCTCCCTTCCCTATCTTTCATTCCTGTCACCCTCATAGGATGATTCTTTGGCACCTGTAACATCGGACCCACAGTCTCTTACTGTGGCATCTGGAAGTGGAACAGGAAGTGGAAGTGAGGAGGAAGGAACTGGGAAGGCCCAACCCAAAAGGCTCCATGTTTCCAATATCCCCTTTAGGTTTCGGGACCCAGACCTGAGGCAGATGTTTGGGGTAAGAGCATATGCATTTGTCCCAAATGTAATGCATAACTCTTTTTTTTTTTTTTTTGGCCAATTTAATATCGCCCAACAATGAACATTCAGTTATCATTTACTCAGTCTCATGTCATTCCAAATCTGTATGACTTTCTTCTGCAGAGCACAAAAGAAGATATTTTGAGAAATGTTTGAACATTTTTATATACAATTAAAGTCGATGAGGTCGATGTTTGACAAAAACAAATACTAAGATATTTTTCAGAGGAATCTTCTTTTGTACTTAACAGAAGAAAGAAATTCATACCGGTTTGGAACAACATGAGAGTTAGTAAATGATGACCGAATGCTCATTTTTAGGTGAACTATCCCTTCAGCTAAACCCATTTCCATATGTAACTGTTTAGTCAATATATGTTTTGTTTTTTTCTCTCTCTCAGCAATTTGGCAAGATTCTAGATGTGGAGATCATCTTTAATGAGAGAGGGTCAAAGGTCAGTATGTCTAGCAGTTGTGTTGAGTAAGTCACTTCATTATTTGAGTTTCAACTCTGATTCAATTTGATTTCAATCCTTTCTTCAGGGTTTTGGATTTGTGACATTCGAGAGTGCAGTGGAGGCAGACAGAGCGAGAGAGAAGCTCAACGGAACGATCGTCGAGGGAAGGAAGATTGAGGTATGTGGATAAGTTACTGTGTTAGGGAGAAGGGACAACTAAACAACTAAATGACTCTGATCCTCAGGTGAACAACGCCACAGCGAGGGTGGTAACAAAAAAGCCCCAGACGCCATTAGTGAACGGTGAGCTTCCTTCATAATGTTCTGCCCCCAAAAAACTTGTAACTCATTGTTACTAGTATAAAAATAAAGGGTTGATAGAATTCAGCTCTCACTTATTTGTCTATTTGTCTATTCCTGTAGCTGCTGGGTGGAAAATCAATCAAGTAATGGGGGCCATGTACGCCCCGGAACTTTACACAGGTATGGGCATTTTTAATCCTAACCTTTATTCCATTTTCGAATTAAAAAATGTATTGGTTATCAGAAATGTCCTGTCCTAAATTGACTTTAGAAAATGTGATTCTTTTGTTTTTTTCCTCTGATATTCACTCTTTGGGTTTAATAGTCGCCAGCTTCCCTTATGCTGTTCCCACACCGACCTTGGCCTACAGAGGCTCTGGCCTCCGTGGACGTGGTCGGGCAGTCTACAATACAATCCGCTCCGCTGCAGCCGCAGCCACACCAGCTGCAGTACCAGCCTATCCCGGGTCAGTCACTCTCTCAGTGGCCATGTTATGACTACAAAACGTTTAGTCAGTATTTACACTATACTGGAATTATTGAAATCTTTTAAATGATTTTGAACTTATTTTATTATATAATATACATTAAATGAAATTAAACTTTCATTAAATGTGAATTTAATTTTAAATTTATATGATTTAATTAATTTTATTTATGGCGTTATGTAATGTGCCTACTTTCTATCTCCTGCAGAGTGGTGTATCAGGATGGATTGTATGGTGCTGAGGTCTATGTACGTTACCAGTCAACTTTTACCTTTGTACCGGCATATTTCTGAGAGTTTACCGTTACTTGGTGTAGTCAGATCTAGCCTTAACCATAAAGCACTTACCCAACCATAGGTTTAAATTCTTTAGGAATGAAAAGACACATCAAGGCCTACATAGAAATGTGATTGCTTAAAATGAAAGTCACGAGATGCGTTACAAATGTAAAAGTGGTGGTGAGTGTGGTCAAAGCTATTAGCTGGTAAAGAAGAAGAGAATGTGACTCATCATGCACTGCCAGGATCCTGCAAAAGCCTAAATATAGATTTCTAGATGAAATGTCCACTGAAAGGACTCATTCAGGTTTATATGCTGGCTGACTCCTAACACAAACAAATTTAATCCTACCTGGAAACTTTATGTTGAATTTTAAAATCCAAATCATAGTTTTTTGAATGAATAGCAATGCAATTCTTCAAACTTCCTGTCTTTAGGGAGGATATCCAGCTACATATCGAGTGGCCCAGTCGGCCTCAGCAGCTGCAACAGCCACATACAGTGATGGGTAAGAACATCTGTCTATCTATCTATCTATCTATCTATCTATCTATCTATCTATCTATCTATCTATCTATCTATCTATCTATCTATCTATCTATCTATCTATCTATCTATCTATCTATCTATCTATCTATCTATCTATCTATCTATCTATCTATCTATCTATCTATCTATCTTTTTACAAAAAATCTGAGGTGCTTTCCTTACTGATTTTCTCCTGTCATTTCCTGTTATGTCATGCTGTTCACCTTCTTTTTTTCTCTGTTCATTTTCTGCTGTGGTTCAAATGCTGTTTTTGCTTCTATCTGTTTTGGATCTATCCATCCATCCATCTTTTCTTATTTTTTTTATTTTTTAAACATTTTTAAGATACGGAAGAGTCTATACTACAGCAACAGACCCCTACCATCACTCAGTGGGACCCACCACCACTTATGGAGTTGGAACAATGGTAAGTTACAAACTGAAAAATTGCACATGGCGAGTAATTAAACACACTTTCTTTACCGATTGATATGACAGAATGTCTGATTTATTCTGTTTTGTTTACAGGCAAGTTTGTACCGTGGAGGCTACAACCGCTTTACTCCGTACTGAACGAAAACTACTCTTTGACTCACTTCTGCTTATATTGACTGGGAAATGATGAGACTTCATGAACCACTGTCTTCAGAGGAACCATTTAACCTTAATATTGTAAATACTGCTGATATTTATTGAGGAAAAAAAGACAAATCCAGCCTGAAAATATAATTATTTATATTTAGGGACTTTTTATTTAATTCCTAATTTAAGAAAATACCCCATCAAAAAAGAAAAGTACATACATACTCATCAGACTGCACAGTGTCTAGTTTATTATGGTGTTGTTGTTATCGACAGTACATACTGATACTATCATAATAGTGCCATGATATGGAAGTCATCATGTGCTCATAGAGCCTCACAGGTAGATGACAGGCTTCACCAAGCGGCCCAACACTGTAATTTTATTAAAACCTCTGGATCTGTTGCACTGCTGAATGCTGATTTTATACAATAGACAAAGACAAATAGCCTACCTCTAGTGGAACTTCCCCCTGAGAGAAATACAAAACTCTGAACTTGTCTAGTATGTATAGGACGGTGTGTGTGTTAGTTGGAGTTTCTTTGGAGTGTTTGAGTGTGTGTGTAAGTTTTCTGCTGTCACAAGCATTACTGTGAGATACAGCAATGGCACTGGGGTGGGTGATATTTTTCTCACAATGTAATCTACCTCTGAGCTAAACATCTATCTATCTATCTATCTATCTGTCTATCTGTCTATCTATCTATCTATCTATCTATCTATCTATCTATCTATCTATCTATCTATCTATCTATCTATCTATCTATCTATCTATCTATCTATCTATCTATCTATCTATCTATCTATCTATCTATCTATCTATCTATCTATCTATCTGTCTTTTTACAAAAAATCTGAGGTGCTTTCCTTACTGATTTTCTCCTGTCATTTCCTGTTACGTGATCCTGTTCACCTTTTTTTTCTCTGTTCATTTTCTGCTGTGGTTCAAATGCTGTTTTTGCTTCAGCATATAACGTTTGTATTCTTATTCTGTCTTTATTCTTCTCTTTTACCACTTTCAACTTATTTTTTAATGCTTCTTTTAGCCTCTTTTTTGCTTTTTTCCCATTACTGTCTGCTTTTAATGACTTTCTTCTTTCTTAAAGGCTTGCATTAATGTCTGCTTAAGATCATTTTTAAATTCCAAATTACTGATTCAAAAATTAATCAAAATGTATGAATCAAAAGACTATTTAGATGTTTTCTCTCTCTCTCTAGGGAACTGTTCTGTGCCTTTCTTTCTCTTTCTTTCTTTCTTTCTTTCTTTCTTTGGCTGGTTGGCTTGATTGTTTACTTTTACTATTAAATGTTAGTGTCCCCACTTTTAATATTACATTTTTTTCTCACACGAGTCACGCCATCTTATTTCCATTTGACTGTTTTTCTATCTCTCATTTCTTCTCTGGGGTGATGTTGTTGTGCACATGCTTTCACTCATGCATATGTCTGTGATCTATCTTATTATCTGATTACTCTTCCTTCACTTTGACTCTCACTATGCTTATAAGGCTTATTTAATATTCTTACAGCTGATTTCTTTTCTCCTGTCTTCTTTCTTTTCTCCTGTCTTCTTTATTTTCACCTGTCTTCTTTCTTTTCACCTATTTTTCTCATATTTCCTCACTTCCTTTCTGCACTGTGTTCTTTGCTTTTTCATTTTACCTGTCTGTTATCTTTTAGATTTCTGTGCATTTCTCTTAGTGTTGTTTGCAGAGTTTATTTTCTTTAGTTTAGTTCACTTAATAATTTCCTTCTCTCTTTCTTCCAGACAGTTTGGTTATTATTATTTTATCTCACATCCATTAGGACCCTATAATGTCATTGCTGTATCTTTTTTTTTTTCAACTCACTAAAGTGTAAGCTTTAACTCTGTGGCTGAATTGTACATTAAAAGAGTTTAATGATGTTTAAGATTTGTGTCTGATCATTGAGCAGAATATTTGTTATTTCATTATGCTAATTTTGAAACATGACAGCAAATAACACTTTTAACACACCACCTTAGATTTAAAGTTTTTTTTCTTTATGTTTACTTTAGTCTTTTTCTCATGTAGCGGATCACTGGTCGCACCACAGCCTTTTTTAAGGTGTTTACTGCGAGCATAAAATGGGACAGGTTTACAACAATCATTTCTCTGTTTCATAATCTCTCCTCAGCTTCACTCAGACTAGGGTGGAATAGTGTAATGTGAGACACTTTCTAATGTGGGACACAAGCTTCAGTGCATTTAACTCTTCTTAACATTAAAGTGAACATGATGTTGTATACAAGCAGGGATGTCAAGTAAATTAAATCACATGACTTTATGAAAATTATGTCATAAATGCAGCCATGAAAATTATCAAACAGGAAGTACGTATTGTGAAGTCCATTCAAAGGTCAGTCACATGGGATTTAGCCAAAATTATGATAAGGATATAAATCTGTTATAAATAAAACAATGTTCTAATGTTATCAAATTATATTTGTGGTGTATTTGTACAAATGTTGCAATAATATTGTTAAAATCTTCTATTTGAAGCAATCTTTGTCATCACACGTTAGAAAATGTTGTTTTAAACAGGGACAGCATGATTTGACTAATGTCAAGGACCTTAATTTGACTAAGGACAATCAAATGTTATTCAATTGAGAAAACAAGCATTAAAAGAATAGTTCACTTAACAATGAAAATTCTGTCATAATTTACTCATCTTCAAGTTGTTCCAAACCTGTATGAATTTCTTTCTTCTGCTGAACACAAAAGAAGATATTTTGAAGAATGTTGGTAGCCAGACAGTTATTTTTCCTATATGGAAGTCAATGGGGTCCATCAACTGTCTTAATTTTTAAGTGAACTATTCATTTAAGAAATGTATTTATGTTATTATTTATTATTTATAAATGCATGTATTTTTGTTAAAATGTTGGGCTTATAATGCAGAAATATTATTTGTTTTAAGATCAGGATTCAAAACCTAGACCAGAGGACAATGGGATCCTGGGCCATGATGAATCCTTGTCTGGCAAGGACTGCTTATTTCTGTGTTTTTATCATTACAGTTTGCCTAACACATGATTTCTTACCATGTGTAGCAGGACTACTACAACCCCTACCCATCCCACAACGACCATGGTCCCACATCGCCATTGATTTCGTCACCGATCTACCATTCTCTCAGGGTAACGCAACCATATTAACTGTCATTGATCGTTTCTCCAAGGCATGTTGACTAATACCACTGTCTCAGCTCCCATCAGCCTTCAAAACCATAGAACACCTCTTCCACTTTGTATTCCGCTATTATGGTCTTCCTGAAGACATTGTCTCCGACAGGAGTCCCCAGTTCACATCAAGGGTTTGGACAGCTTTCTTTCAATTATTCAATGTCAATATAAGTCTCACTTCAGGTCACCACCCCCAATCTAATGGCCAAACGAAACTACTAAACCAAGAACTCACCAAATTCCTCAGAATGTACTGTCAGCAGAACCAATCCGACTGGAGCCGCTTTCTTCCCTGGGCAGAATATGCACAGAACTCAATTCTCAAACCCTCCACAAAATTAACACCTTTTCAGAGAGTTCTGGGGTTCCAACCTCCGCTTTTCCCATGTTGCGGTGAGCCGTCCGAAGTATCTGCTGTGAACGATTGGTTTCAACGAAGTGAGGCTGTTTGGAACCAAGTGCATATCCACCTACAACATGCCATAAACGGGGGTAAAGAGCAAGAGCAAGCTGTCCACCATCGCCGCCCCAGTCCCAACTGCACTCCTGGACAGTGGGTGTGGCTTTCAATCCGAGACCTCCGCCTTCGATTACTGTGCAAGAAACTCAGTCCCAGGTATGTGGGCCCTTTCAAATTTTTGAGACAAATCAATACTGTGTCATACCACCTTGAATTACCTGCCACTTATCGCATTTCTCCTACTTTCCATGTCTTTCTGCTGAAACCTGCCGGTGGCCCGAGGGTGAAGGAGGAAGGCGGTGACTCAGGCCCCCCACCCATGATCGTGGATGGCGAGGAGGCATTTCAAGTGCGAGATTTGCTAGATTCCAGACGTCTGGGACGCTAGATCCAACGACCTGGAGGAGAGGTCCTGGGTCAATGCGGATGACTCGACCCCAATCTCATTGTTGAATTTCATAGGACCCACCCGGAGAGACCAGCCCCACGACCTTGAGGAAGACCCTGATGACAAATGTGCTCTTAGACTCATGTCAGGAGCTTGTTTCCCCCGGCTGCATTTCTGAGCGTTATTCTATCATTGTATCTTCTGCCTGTGTTTTGACCCTGCCTTGGATTACCATTTACGGCTCTTCTTTACCTGCCTTTGATTCAGTTAGTATGTCCCATCTCTCTAATATGCAGGCAACTATAATACCACAAAGTCACAACTCACAGTTTCAGGTTTCAACCAGGTATATAATTAAGCCATGAACTACATGATGCATTGCCAATTACTGGGGCACACCCTTCACTCTGTGACGCAACAAATAAACCACATGTAGCCTATTTTTCAAACAGAATGAAATAAAACTGTTTCTTACTTAAGACAATGAACACAGGAAGCTGCCGTCGGCAACATTTTTTTGATCAAATTCAGTGAAATTGACACTATAATCCGACAGAAAAACATAAATAAGGTGGTTTTAGAAAAAAACCCGAGCTTCTAACTCCACCTGGAGCGTGTTATTTGTTTTGCAAAAATCCACCGCTCCCGGCTCATCGGGTCCAATCAGCGCAGGGGGGTGTGAGATCTGACTGTCAATCACAGGCCGTGCACACGCCACAGAGAGAAAATCTACTAACAAGCTTCCAATTCCACGGTTATTGCTATCTATGGATAGATTAGCCAGGGCAGCCTACCTCCGAGTCCATGGTGTTGATCGATGCTGAAGAGATGGACGCGTTCACAGAAAATCCCAGTAGCACCTCAATGCAGTACACAAGATCCGGGGGGAGGAGTCGGATCTTGTATAAGGGGTGGAGATTGGTAGGTTTAGGGGTGGAGATGGGTAGGTTTAGGGGTGGGTTTAGGGATCAGGGGGTGGAGATTGGTAGGTTTAGGTATGTAAGGTGGGAGGAGTTGGATCTGGATCCGACTCCTCCCCGTGGATTTCATGTTCTGCATTGAGGACCATCTCGAAAATCAGGTACACACGCACTGACGATGGGCGGGTGCTTGTTGGTAGTGGGGGAGGGGCATGAGAGTTGTAAACATTCAAAATTTTGGCTAAGTCCACTCAATCTGCCAGACTTGCCGACTGCAGCTTGTTTGAGGTCCTAAAAAACAATAATCTCACATACACCTTCACATAACAGGGTCAACAACAATTTTGCTATTATATTTTATTTAGATCTCGTCGTAAATTATATTTAATTTAGGCGTACTCTAAGAGCTTGTTTGAGTTGTTCATTAACTGAAACGCCCACAGTGCTTCCCGAAGATTGAGAGCAGCACACAGGGATTTTACCACTGAAAAGAATGCAATATGCCAAAATTCAAACACAGAACATAAAACATGCATCTTTCTAGTAATAGCAGTAATTACAGCATTCAATAACCACCAAGACTAGAATGCTGCGTAAAAACACTCACATTTCCATACTATGTATATCCATACTCCTACATAGGCCTATACTCTCACTCCCTATTGAAATTAACCATCCTCTTTGCACCAAAAAAAAAGCTTATCTATTTAATAAAGATTAGGCCTACATTTTTTGGGGTTAATTTAATTTCAATTCCTTTTTTTGACCACATCTGTGGGTTTTAAATGCCTTAAGCATTTAAAGTGTAATGACTTTGAGAGACTAGAAATTTGACAAAACCTGCTCACTCCCATTGATTATATTACTTTACTGTATAAATATTTCGGTAACTTGATTATTTGCCAGCAGCCTGGCAAATTTAAATGTAAATTTTTAAACGTCAAAAATTATTTGCCGAATCACCCTGCAGCCCAACACTGGTTGCCCACTGAAGCTAAGCAGGGCTGAGCCTGGTTAGTACCTGGATGGGAGATCTCCTGAGAAAACCAGGTTACTGCTGGAAGACGTGTTAGTGAAGCTAGCAGGGGGCGCTGCTCACCCTGTGGTCTGTGTAAGTCCTAACCTATTTTTTACAGTCTATGGTCCTAACCATAGACAGTATAAGAAACGTCCTAACACCCCCCAGTATAGTCACAGGGAAGTACCGTGTTTCAGATGAGACAAAACCCTATGTACAAAACCGAGGTTCCGACTCTCTGTGGCATAGGCGTAGCTACGGGTGTGCCAGCTGCCACTGTGGGTGTCACCGGCACACCATGGCCTATATATGCTATGCCACATCCGTGGCTACGCCTATGCCACAGAGTAAAAATAGAAGTCTTCATAGGTTTTTTTTTTAAACGTGGACTATTGTTACTTGCTACTTACAATATTTGTAAATTTAAAATTAAATTAAATGTTTAAATTATAATCGTTAAAAAAAAATCTGCCGACATTCTGACCGCCAACCAATCCGCAAAAAGCCACTGACTGTTGTTGTGCTGTTGAGGCTCCTGCAGAGGAAAAATGGAAACAAGTTTTTATATTTATAATGATATGATACAGTTAAGCAACATCACACGACCACGATTGCTGAATACCATCACGATTGGTACACGACCACCACCTACCCCAACCCCGCCCCTAAACCTACTCCTCACTGGGGTTACGACCAACCAAGAGCGGTTGTGGTCACGTGTGGTCAGGTACCGATTTCATTTGACAGTTCAATAAACAATTAAAGCAACAACATGTAACTTTTCAACCTTCATAATATATTTCCAAGACCCTTGTGATAGTACATCGACTTACAATAGGTTGAATGAGACGTCTGCCAGAGCCTGACGGGGTCTGTATCGCTTTTACTGGCACTATGTAACTTCGGGGTGCGGGTAGTAACCAGAGCTCAAAAAGAACTACAAAATTCGACTGCTTTACGGCATACGTCACTTCGCCCAACACTTCCTCAAATGTGGCCAACCAGCGCGTTTGTTTTCGTGCGTCTGTTTTCGTCATGGCTGAAGCAGCAGCGAAACGTAAGAAGTCCAAGGTTTTGTCGGAGTAGAGTCGGAAGAGGAAAAGGGAGAGTGATAAACTGAAAGGCAGGACGAGGATCAATATGGGTCGAGCGTTTGCTCGCTGGCGTGAGCTAATGGAGGAGGAGTGTTACCAGACCGATGCTGACTTGGCCGTCATGCTGTTGAACTAGTAAGTAACTGTAAATTGCTTGCATACTATCTTTAGTTTTTCTAATATGTTGTCTGCCTGGCTACGTTACGGAAACTATCTGGTCCTCCATTTATTTATCTTCATGAATCAGCTAGTAGATGAGCGAATTATCAATCTGGTAGCTAGTAAACACTAACATGCGTTAGTTTTAGATGGTTAGGATGCTATCGCTTTTATTCTCGTTCAGATTTGAGCATTGTAATCGACATGCAAATCGCAAATATTTGAGTTAAAATGTTTAGTCTACTAAATATGTATAAATTATAAAAGGAGGAAGATTAATAATATTATCATTGCCCATATGAAAAAAAGCCTACATGCTTCATATACAGTAACCGTAAATCATTTTACGACAGCGGTAATGGACAATTCCGCTTCCAACCTGTAGGGCGACCGCTGAGGAAAAGTTCCATGTTGTTGCTTTAATATCAAGTCACTTACATTTTAGACACAATATTATATTAACTGTTTGTTCAATTTGTGCAGCGAAAATAGTTCCAAACAAAGATCACAGAAGAACCAAAGCGCATCTACGGAACACAAGACCGCATTACTGAATGATTCAGTGCTTTGAACGAATCGGTTGAGTAAAATGCAATGACCCTCATTCCTGAACGATTCAGCCGTTTGAAGAAATCATTTGAATAAATGACTCAATAACTCACTCATTAACACGGTCACCTGTCGCGACTGCAAAAACAGTCGATGTCTACTGCACACGGCCTTAAAGTAGGCTATCATTCTTTCCAATATTTTATATTTAATATTCCAAAAATATTTAAAACAATCTCATAACATTATTTATGCAGTTGTAATTTTTCAGTGTAAATTAATTAATTTGATTGGCAAAAGCCATATAGAGTATTATTATTCCAATTGGATTTATTGATCAAATTTAAGAATTTAAAATGAAAGAAGAAGCATATATTTAAAACGATTAGGGAAAAATGCTTGTTATAAAGGTTACAATATCATAAATATGCAGATTTAAATATGTAAAAGCTGACTGAACACGGATGAGAATATTTTTTCAGAATAAATTATTTTTTACAACACACACACACACACACACACACACACACACACACACACACACACAAATTTCACTCTCAGAGTTATCATTTATAAAGATATAATTTATGTAAATTCAGCCAAAATCATGGCACAGCCATTGTCTTAAACTTAATATAGGGCCTACGATGATTTTGTCAGACCAGCCGGCACATGACCGACCTTCAACGTTGAAATATGGTTGAAATAATATCAGTTGTTATTTCAACGTTGAAACAACTTTGATATAACGTTTAATGCTAAATGGTTGATAAAAGGTTAACTAAAACACTTATCGTTCAAATCAACGTTGAATTTTTTACAAGATCTGTACGTTGAAACAACGTAATGTTTTCAACAACATACAACATAAATATTTGCCTTTTAAAGTATTATTATGATCATGAATTAGCATTTAATGATATGTTGATCATAACAGCTCTTCAGTGTATGTTAAAATATAATTATTATTCTCATTTTTAACAATAATAGTTTAAGCGATAGTCGATGCCTTGATAACGTTAGGTTGGATTTTGCAGTTAGCCTACAACAAATTTAACACCCTCGTTTCTATTAAACTGAAAACAATTGAACCAGCTGGAGACTTTGACACAAGACAAAACAGAACAGATGTTTCAAAACCGATCAGATAACGTTACTATGGCTTTGTATGGCATGTAACGTTAGCCAACTATTTTTCGGTTAGACTAGGCTAGCTATCGATAACGTTACACTGACACAACTTAAGTTAATGCTCTGAATTCGCAGCTAATATCAAATCCATAACTTTTTTATCAAGTTAAAATTTCCAGGTCAACCACAAATAATCCCACTACCTTTTAATATCATCCAATAACTAATTCAATGCCGATTTGTTGCTTTGCCCACTTACCACTTCAAGACCATCTGTAAAACATTGCCAGCTCAACGTGCGAGACGAGTGAGTTTTACTTGAACATACACAGCAAAGATTCTAGATTTGACACAGACACCATATTAGGAAAAAGGGACGGGCTGATGCTACCCGATTTATTACACATCCAGAAGAATACATTTGAGTCGTTATAGGCTCTGGTATATTATGGAGCATAATAGGAATAAAGTTGTGACAAAAAAAATATCAGGGAGGAAAAATCTGAGGGGGCACGTGTCACTTTGAATGGGCATGACGCCACTGAGTACATAATCTAATTCACAAATGTTACACCATTTAAAAAATACATAGGCTACTGAGTTACTAAAACAATCTTTGTCAAATAATACACTTGTTTGTTCACAGTTTTAACGTTCATGTTTCCATTTGTTTAATTTCAAGAGGTGAAATATATCCATTGTTGCTTTTACAGCTACAAAGCTGGAGCACTAAATGATATTCAAAGTCACTTTTCACGCTTTTAAAATTAAATAAAGCACATAAACAGTACCTGAGATTATCACTGCCACACTTTGTGTTTGTTGTTCCAGCGCGACATCGCAGAAAAATAGAAACCGTTTAAGAGCAGTGCAGCAGAAACCTTTTGCATGTGATTTTGTGTGGATTTACAATTTTGTCTGCTTGCCTAATAGTTTACCATGCATTATTATATTTTTATTCATACACTGTCGTGTCATTTGACCAATTAATTAAATAATACAGACTTCAAATAAAAACTTAATAAACTGTGCACATTTCGCTATGTTAACTCGCTGAAACTATTGTTATTGGTTGCTTCACCGTTTTACTTTGAGCATGATTGGTTAATCTGTCTGTTTTTCAGGAAACTGTCCAATGACAATGTGCGCGCCTATTTTAAGTTTGAAAATAAAGTACGTCCGTTACTGTCGGTCGGTGTGTGTGACAGTAATTACTCGGTCAGACCTGGATTATTTTATATCTGCCTGTTAAATTATTATTTTGAGCGAATTTGAGTTGACATATCAATGAAGAATAAAAGCTGGAATGTGAACAGAGGAAAGGGTCGTGGTCTGTACTGGTGATATCAGGTAAGAAAACATTTTTCAGTCCTTTTTACCACGTTTTTACAACGTTTAAGGACACGGGTAACGGATAGTAACCTCATAAGATAAATAAGTTACATCTGTGTGTGTTTGACGTTGTTGTGTGTTCGTGTTTAATGTTGTCAGCTAACTTAGTTTAAAACTCAAACGCATGAGTAAAAAAGCGTGCACGAGTAAAGTGATAAAAAGCGTCATTTATTCGTTAGAAGTATGTTTACATAACCTCTTCAAACACTGATAACTGCAAATGAAAAGATATTTGTTTTCATTTTTTTAGAATTAGAATAAGATTTTTATCCGGGAGGACACCCAGCAGAGAGACAAATCCACCAACTACAGTAAGTTTATTTTATTTTATTTAATTTTTTATTAGTCAATTTTACCCACTGTTTCGAAAACCTACACTGGGATTAATATATAACTTTAGTATTATTAAGTATGATTTTCATCTTCAAAGTAAGACATTTACTGATATAAAGTCTGAGTAACTCTTTGTCCTTTTGTCTTTCTTCCGCTGAGGTGGGCGCACTGAAAGGGGAATCATGTCACCTTTATCAGTCCTTTCTTTAGGTCACTGGAAAAGGCCTTTTAGACCTTGAAGAAGGCTGTTTGTGCCACTACGCGTGGGTTGCTTTTTCCCCCCATGTCTTTTAAAATTTCTACCATGATATAGCCAGTTAATAAAGGCTTTTAAAATGATTTTGAAGAAGAGTGCCTTGGATCTTCTCTTTTCTACATTTATTTGAATTCCCGACCCCAAAGAGCACCTTCAAACACTTATTTAACTCCCTGAGCACCCTGGACATTTTTTGTCTTTCTAATAAAACTTTAAATATTCCATTTAGATTTCTACTTCTACAGGTTTTTAACATTATTTCGAAAACGCTGCAATTTAAAGTTTTAGATGTTTTTCATCTGTTTTAGAAAGGTATTTTAGACTTTTTTTTGTTTGTTTGTTTGTTTTCCAAAATAAAACTTGTTTTAAAATCTTGAGTATGTGTTAACTCTTTATTTAATGTATTAAACTATTGCTGCCAGTCATTTGACAGTTAACAATTTTGTGTACAGTATGTAGAGTTAATCACAAAAATTTTCCAACTGCAAACTAGGTTGTAATTGAATGTACAATTGTATTCTCCCATGATGAGAGTTAAGAGAGTGAAACAACTTCACGATATCAACGTTGATTCAATTTGCAAAACCGAAGCATAATTCAACATTGGTTCAACGTCGACATACAACCTTTATTCACCCATATTGAAAGAAGAGACTGTGAAACAACGTCACGATATCAACGTTTATTCGTTTCGCTAAATCGAAACATAATTCAACGTTGATTCAACCTTGATCCCATCAACGTTGAAATGCCGGCTAGCATGTAGCTGTTATTAGCATAAGCGGTGCAGAAAATCAGCTGACTAGCTCATTTACGTTTCAGACAACATATCGTAGGCTATTCGTTTTTTTCTCCTGACCATATGGCACAAAATCTCATGTCAGCAACTTTGATGATTATGGCTACGCTATTTTTAATTTTGTCATTTAATCTGAATATCAACATTGAGATTTGGTCAGTCGAAACAATTTTGAGGTTGATCTATTGTGTCTCTGGAAAATAGGATCTATTGTATTAGGCTATGTTAAATATCAAGTGTTTTTTGTGTCTATTTGTTAGTAGACACATTTGTTTTTAAATATTTGACATTTTGTGCTATAACAACTAAATTAGCAGATTTTTCTATTGCATCACCATCTTGCCCATGCTAAACATATAGGCTATATTTTACAATTAAAAAGTAAATCCACATTGTTCTTAAGGGGAGCATCTTCCCCCAACATGTGAGCACAGTAAAGTAGGAGAGAAGCAAACAGACGTAATGGGCTGACATAGTTGCAGAATGCTTATGGTGTCATGATGATATGGTGATATCATTCAGATACTTTATTCTCCGAGTGAGGGTATCCGCAAATTGGAGTAGGCGAAGTACTTTTCTCATGTATAGCGCATCACCCTTCCACTAATGGTGAATAACAAAGGCATACATTTTTTAAAGGTTTAAAGGGGGGCGTGAGTCGTGACCAAAGAAGTTTGAGAACCACTGCAACTTATTTCAGCACGCCTCCTTTGGCACGCCCAATGTTGTGCCTGTGCTGTGCTGTTCGCACCAGTAGCACCTCAATGCAGTAGCCTACACAAGATCCGGGGGGAGGAGTCGGATCTTGTATAAGGGGTGGAGATTGGTAGGTTTAGGGGTGGAGATGGGTAGGTTTAGGGGTGGGTTTAGGGATCAGGGGGTGGAGATTGGTAGGTTTAGGTATGTAAGGTGGGAGGAGTTGGATCTGGATCCGACTCCTCCCCGTGGATTTCATGTTCTGCATTGAGGACCATCTCGTTCGCACCGTGACTTTCGCTGCTCTGAAAGTAGGCTAGTAAGCAACTTTTGTTATCCCTGTCAGTTGATCCGTGTCCGGAACTTATAAACCATTAAATCGTCTACTCTACGTCAATCCCTAACTATGAACCCAAAGGATTTTGTAGTCTGTAAGTACCTTAAGATTCTATATTTTGTTAGAATAAACTTAATCATATTAATTTAAGTTAATTTGCGTGCAGTAACAACAAGTCTTTATTTTTCATCTTCAAAATCTTTCTAAAAGTGAAAGTGATTTAGCTAATGCCATTTTGTCTAAGAATTTGCTTTCCAGTTAGTTATTAAATTTCAGTTATAGCCTATCTTAATGGAAAACGGTTTCGAAATGGAAACACGAGGTCTGTTTGCAGGGTGAGGTCTGCTTGCATCTGGAGGACTGTCCTTTAGGCTATTTACTTTCGGAAATATAATCATAAAATTACTCTTTTTGTATCTATAATAAATAATAGTATAGAACCTATAGTATATCCACACGAGAAGTAAGCAACGCTTTCCCATTTACCGGGGTAATCTGAGTAAATCAGCCCTTTCGAAAAGGGCTGTGGCAAAAGAGTAGGCTAGTAACCATTATTTATTTATTTATTTATTTGCGGATTGATTACCATTTGTATAACCACAAGTTTTACTTCAAATAACATAGCTAAACTATGGCTAATAGCAAAACCATGGTTAATTTGTGGTTACTATGGTTTAACTAACCTTTTTTTTTTTAAATAAGTAAAACCATGGTTAATTTCTGCAGTTTGAGATTTAGTACGCCAATGTTTTTTTAAATAAAAATAAAAACATTTAACTCATTGGCAGAAGCGAATTTAGAGTGCATCTTTTTACAGTAGGCTATATAGCCTCTATGTGTGATTCCTGGAAATAAAACCCATTTCCTTCCCTAATTGTGAATATTTGCTTACATCATTGCATAGGCTATATGCTATCTCTCACATAATGACAAAACACAATTTGAAAAAGTTTTTTCTAAAGGTTAATTAATGTTTACTTTATATTAATATAGCCTATAGCTAGTAAACAAATAGTTCAACTTAATATTTTAAATAGATCGACGAATCATATATTTGTCACATATAAAAAAACTAATCAGTCAAATTATTCTCTAAATCTAAAGGTATTATGAGTTTTATCACAGAAATATATTTTATTATTTTCATTAGCATTATTAATGCACATTTTAAAAACAATCTTAGCTATATTCTGATAATTCTGTTCTCATTTTTTTTAATTTTTTAGTAACATTGAGGGTCGAACATGATCAGTTTTCCTTTTCTCCATGAACAGGCTTTATTTACATTCTCTTGAATTGCTCAATGAAGGGATATGGTTCAAGCTTGAAGTGCTGTTTTGAGATTTTGAGAAACCACTCGGTTTCCTATAATCTTAGCGAGCCACCTGGAGACTTCTGCACACCAACATGGTCAGCAATGGTGAGTAGCCTACTGATCACATCTCAATATTTTCAGTTTTAAAAAAAAGAAAAAAAGTCATAGCATAATAAATCATTTGCTACCAGGCATTGTGGCATGCATTAAAGGCCAAACAACATCAACAACAACAACAAAAACCAAACGAACTGAATTTACTCACTCATGTCGTTCCAAACCCGTAAAACTTTTGTTTATTTTCAAAACACAAATAAAGATCTGTTTGATAAAATATGAGCCTTCTTCCTCTGTTAACAGCTAACGTTACATAGCCTATGCAACGATCTTTGACGCTTAAAAAGAGATCGTAAAACTTATGAATTGAGCGGTTTAGTCCATATTTTCTGAAGAGACTTGATCGCTTTATGTGATAAACACGTTATTTTTATGCTTTTATTCACATAAAAACATTGATCAGTTAACATAAACAGAAGCTCAGATCATATAAAGCAGTCACCGCTCAATTTATATGGATTCGTTTTCTTTTTATGTTCCAGTAAGTTAGAGGTGGTCAGTAGAGACAGAAATCTTTCAGATTCCATTAAAGAGATGTTCATTTGTGTTTCGAAGATGAACGAAAGTCTTACGGGTTCGGAACGACATATGAGGGTAAGTAAATGATCACAGAATTATCATTTTGGGTGAAATAAACCCTTAAGTTATTTTTATAGTCTAAATATATTTTGAAATAGACACGACAATGGCTGTGCACTCAAGTAGGAACAAGAAGTCCAAAAGTACCCCTCTGAAAATAGAATATAAAAATGAAACTAAGCTATTTTCCTTGCAAGCACATGCAATTGAAACCAAATTTCTTCAACATTTAAAAATAATTCGCGAGCTCCCAATTTATAGCACAGAGGATGTGGAATTGTGGTCTAATTTTCTGCTAGGCATGGTTTGAACATTGAAAGTGATACAGATTTAGAACAGGAAGGTGAGTAAATCCATAGTTCGAATTACTGGGGGTATTGGGGGGTCCGACCCCCCTAGATGAGACTTGGAACCTCCCAAAAGGGATGAAAATAATAGTTTGGGGGTACTGAATTATTATTTTTTTTTTATATAAAATATAATGTTAGCCTATCCAATATTGTATGTATTTAAATGCAGTATTACCATCACATACCAATAATTCAGGAAAAAATCTAATGAAATATTTCAAACCCTCACTCCCCATTGGGCTGTACCATTTCTCTGGTAGCCTACATTCAGACTGTATTCTTTGGCTGGTTCTTTGATGTCACTTCTTCACTAGCTGTCAAAACTTACGTACCGGGTACAGGCGCAGGCGTGTCAGCGAAAAATTAAGAGTAATGGGCTGAATCAACTTTAATCTCTACCTATGGTTTTGACCGCCATGTATCATGTATTCATGCATTGTGCTTTGTGGTAAATGTTATGAGCAGCTCGTCACATAGGCGTCACTAGGCCTATGTGCCCCCTAAACTTCTGCCTAGTCCCCCTAAACATTTGTGATTAAGTGTAGGGCAGGCTACACAAATTTGTGTTCAGTTCAGTTTTGTTAATCAGATTCAGCGCGTTCTTCATCTTCAATCCGCAGTGGCACCGAGCAGAGCTCACGTCAGAAACAGAGTACAGTGTGTGTGTGTGTGTGTGTTCATCTGAGCTTCATTGGTCTGTCACTGCTCGTCAATGTCAGAATATTTCTGACCCCTCCCCCCTGTATAATACCCCTCACGGTATAATTCGAACACTGAGTAAATCACAACAGAATTTTCATTTTTGGATGAGCTATCCCTTTAATTCACTTAATATAACATTTGTTTAACACAGTCATAATAAAACACAAAGTCTGGAGGATACAGAGAACAGATACAAACACTTCTGCACGTTTCAAAAGACAATCAAAAACATCGTGAAGTGGCGTATATCAGCAGTATAAAATGGGAACAATATGGAAAGAATAGAAGGAATCACAGACAATTAAGCACTGCTTGTGTGTGTGTGTGTGTGTGTGTGTGTGTGTGTGTGTGTGTGTGTGTGTGTTTTTAGGAATTTGTTGTGGTTGATGAACATGGAAATGTGGATGAGACGAAGGTAGTATATCATGAATCCCAGAAGTTGATTCTCAGAGGAAACATTGGTGAAGAGGTCAAGCAGGTCACATACCGAAAGGACTGTCCACGCACTGGGGTAAACATGCCTAGCCTAAATAAGATATTTTGAATTAAATATGAATGTTGTTTAGTCTTCAGAGATTGTGTTTCTCTTCTTCTTTCTATGTTCCTCTTTTGGTTCAACAGCAGGCTTACGACGCAGATTGCCATGGTAAGTTGGGCCCAAATACCTTAATATAAGGGTTATAATGTTTTTTTATTCCATGATTTAAGATCATATTCAACAAATCAACATTCAAACAATGTTTTAAAACACGTGTGACACACCATCCATCACACATAATATTTTTGATAAAGCAAAGTCTAGGCTTTCAAATTATGCATATTTTATTACAATATTCAAATAGGTATCACCTCTCAAACCCAATTAGTTCTTCAACCCTAGACAAAAAACAGCTTATGAACAATGCGTCATCTTGCTAGAAAACCTAGAGAAGAGCATATCACAATAATTGTACATATATTATTAAATATATGCACTAAATTATAAATGCATTGTTTTTTTTACTTATGTATTAAATATATGTTATAAAAATATTTATTTTAGCTCTGTTATGGTGCTGTAAGAAATACACTGAACAACCATATACGCTGTCATTGCTTACTTTAGGGGGAAGTTTGGGAATCTCCCAACAGACACAAACATGCCCCCCATTATTCATGTTGAATAATTATAATTAAAAAAAAATTTATGAAAAATAAAAAAAGAGTGCCAGCAGCAATATTGAAGAATGTTGTTAAATGAATGCAGATTGTTACGGTCTGATAAGAAGTTTGCCCTGGCCGGTAAAGGCTTTTATGTTTACTGATGTATTAGATTCATTGTCTGAGTAAACAATACAAATCTCTGTTTTACTTGCCAGATCCTTGTGACGCTTTGAATGTGACAAGAACTACTCTTGGTAAGATCAAATAAATGATTTTTTAAAATAAATTAATTTTTATGTTGCATGTAATGGATTTATGAGTAGTTTGAGGCTCTTGATACATTACAACATTTGTATGTGCTATTTAGGGAACAATATCTTTGAGAAAGGTTCTGTGTTGTTGTAACATTAGTGTTTCAGGAAATACAGTCTGAATCAGACTTGATTATGTAAGTTACTCATGCAGAAATATTTATAATGTTACTTCAATTTGTCCTGCATAATCATTTCATTATACTGTATGCAGACTAATTAAATACTTATACGAGTTTTAATCTTTTGTTTGATACAAAGTAGCATTGTTTTTTAATAAGAGAGGACTGTGCTTCTGTTTGTTCTGTTTGTATACCTTTCAGTATACAGCATATTAGGCATGTTTCCACAGGTAACGGGAAAGCAGAGATTTAAAAATGTCAATAGCGATACCAATCTCATATCATTTTGGCCAATTCTAATAGTTATAATGTGAAATAATTTTCACACTATTACAATTAAAGAATGATATTTTAATATAATATTGAAATAATTTTTACTATTAAAGGATTTTAGTTTCACCAGCTAAAATTTAATTTACACTGTTGTTTTTGTTGCTATAAATAAATAAATAAATGTGATTTTCTTTTCTTTTTTTACCTGCTTCTGCATGCGTAGAGCTGTAAGTTTAAAGTTTACTCTAAATCCTAGTTTATATATCTTTTCTAGCCAGTGACACCACTCAAGTAACAGTCAGAGATCATGCCATTATTATGTATACCATTGTCGGCATCATCACCACCATCATCATCATCATCACTGTCATCTGTCTCCAAAGAAATAAAAGGCAAGCTTTAAGGTAAAAAATGGTTTTATAATATCACTGCAGAGAATTAAAAAGATCTTAGACAGACCAGACTGTAACAATAATTGTCACAATAAAAGATAAATCATATCAGAACTTTTGAAACTTTAATGTAAAAATATTCCCTATGCAATGCCATGAAAACCAAAGTGATACATTTCAGAGAAAAAAAATAAAAATTAAATTAAAACCTACAGCATAAGTGTGCACATCCTTTTATAATTGGGTATGTGGTGGTGTTCAGAATGAACTAATCATCAAACTCATGTGTGAATAGTATACTCCTCACTTTTCCATGAATTAATTCCATATAAATCTCAGCAGTTCTTGTAAGATCTTCTTGGTTGCATTCTAAAATATCTGATTTATCTTTGTTATCACAAAAACTAGCTGTTTTAACAGGGGTATGTATATATTTTTATAGCCACTGTATATTATATTCTAATTTCTGTTATTTTTAATGTTTTCAGGTGCATTTGGAAAGCAGTGCCAAAGAATGAAACCCCAACTGTCTAGGTCACTGATGCCTCCAGAACAAGAAGTATTAATGATAACACTTAAGAAAAAAAAATGAAATTCTTGCTCACTTACTCATAAGTAGGAGTGAGGTTTTTTTTTTTTTTATAGTAAAAGCTGTGGAAGCTAATAATATTATTAATTGATTATTATATTATATTATATTATATTATATTATATTATATTATATTATATTATATTATGTAAGCAATAAGGTATGAGAGGCTGTGCTGTATCGTGAATAAGTCACGGCTGAAGGCCGTTGTTTAGCACGACACAAAGCGGAGTTTGAAAGTTGTGCGGAGAAGCAAGACGCAAGTGCCAAATGACTATTATGTCAGGGCACAGGAGAAGATATCGCAGCGGACATTCAAACGGATTGGAACTATCTGGAATTAGGACTGGAACTAACCGTTTTATATTCTATTATATTCTTTTATATCTTTATGCCACTCAGTCTATATTGTTATATAATAATTAACCTATACAATATTAAAGTATTTTTAACAAATATTTATCACAATTGTCATAACAAAATAAATAACTGATTAATGTCACAATTATGTTCAGTTAGTTTCACTTTCTAATGGACATTTAGTTTGTTTATCATCTGTTTCCTTTGCTCTAGTTTTCCAGCCATAACATAATCATCTGCCTCTGATTGGTAATAGCCTAAATAAAACAGCAATTGTATATTCATTTAATTATCACAGCTGATCATTATTGAGTTTAAGTTCTTCATTTCCTTTCTGTCTTGGGTCGGTATTGTCATTTGCTATGCAGTATGTCTCGAGTTGTGTGCTTTTTTTAATTTTTTATTAAACTTTGTTACCATTTTTAACCTGTCATCATCTTTGAACATTAAACATGACAATTAAGAGTCACTTTTGGTAAGAACATGCAATAAACAAGTGTTCTATTTATGGAGCTTGTCATGTTAATTTCTTTTTTGTGATTTTATTTATTATTTTTATTATTGAGTAGGCTACCATCATTGAGCTTTTTGCTCAATGTGCAAAAAGAACATTGTGGATGTGTGCACTTGTTTAATACTTCATAATAAATATTTTTATAGTTTAGTTACACAATAACTTGCAAATAAAAAAAAAGTAAAAGTATATGTCTTCTGTATTACAACCCACCCTGATATAGTGAAGGCTGTAACAACAGAACTGTTAATGACATATCAAATTTAAATAGTTAAACAATACAGATTTCTAAAATAGTTGAATTTGCAGCAGACAGAAATATTATAGCATTAGAAATATATTAATGTTTGAGACACATTCAAGATGATGTAAAGGGATTCCACTGGAGGCAAGTTATAAAGAACCCAAGTGCAGTTTATTACAAATAAAACAAAAACATGGCATTAACATGAACTTACACCACAGCAGAATTACAGGAAACGATACTTGACCAAGACACATGGCAAACACGAGGGCTTAAATACACAGACTAATGACAAGACAAGGGACACCCGTGAACAATGAAACAATGACAACATGACACAGACAAGGGAACACATGGCAGGATCACATGACTAACAGGGAATCACATGACAAGACACAGAAACATGACAATGACATGAAATGTAACCAAGACAAGACCAAATTGTGACAGATGAGTCCCCTGACAATGGAACTTTTCTAGCCTATTACTTATATTGAATATAAAGTTAAGGTATGGTGGTTGATGTTGTGATGGGTTCTAAATAATGCCATAAAATATTTATCTGCATCTAATCAGCAATAAATGAAACAGCATTTGTTTCTTTGTTCAAAATTATGGTTTACCCAATCCTCAGTGTGTTTCAGAGGTAGGCTAACCAATATAGACTGTTGAGTGTAGTGTTTACTGATGTTTTATATGACTGGTTGTTTTTCTGAGAAAACAGCTACCACTTCCTCAAAAATTCCAGAACACAGATGGTCCTACGTATATGAGAAATAGTGCAGGAATTCAGAAACTGCACCGCCTGATGGTAATAAGATAATTCTACAATTTCAATAGAACTCACTGCTGCGTGTCGAGTCGACCGGCCAAAAAGTCTGGGAAAACAACGCTCCGGTAAAATAAGCAACCCCTGTGAATGTCCAATCCAGGGGTGATGTGAAACGATTAGGATAGGACAGTGATACAAGATAAAAATTGTGAAATCCATTCTTTTCATCCTTTTTCAAAGTAATTCACAAATAGGCTGCAAAACTAATAATCAAACCTCTTCCACTGTGCATAGACACAAACTAGAAATCACAAGGACTAATGAGTCATCGACCCAGGATGCAGAAGCGTACATTATGACTGTACAACAAACCATGACACTAACTTGATGTAAAAAGTAAACGTCAAACTTCTCAGTGATGGTCAACACCTTGTAGGCAACAGAAGAGACAATGATAACGACAGCTGTCTTTTTTGGTAAGTGCATTTTATACACATGCAGTAGGCATTGGCTGTGTAGCCTAGTAGGGGAGAGCACAACCTATTGCTTTTTGACTTTCTCAGTTTGTGTAAACCTACTTCTTAGGGTTCAGAGTATTTATTTTTTACCGCATTCATTTCACACACGTCAAGTAGGCTACAATGCGAACACGCCAAAATCCGGTTACTTCTGCCTATTATTCTAGGAAATGTAATATTTCCTAGAATTATAAATGACAGCTGAGAATTTAAAGGTAATTTCCCATTAATTGACACCACAGAGTTTGCCGGTATTTTGGGGCTGATGTGTGAAGAATGGTATCTTACCAGTAAAAAGACTGAATGCCACTGCTTGTGTGAACAGTACATTTGTGTATTTAACAGGGAAATTGTTCTGGTAATTTTTGTATTGCTGTGTAAAAGGGGCTAGTGAGTCAATATGCTTTAAATCATTAAAGACAATGCTTCCCAGTCGAGAGCATTGCTGCAGTTTACTGTAGTTTTACTGCACATTTAAATAGTAAAAATTCATGCAGGTTTTCTATGCAAAAAAATATGGGGGCCCAACGCTTTTACATTATCTTCCGTTCTTTTGAAAAATCTTGATCTTGATTTGGAATCATAGGGTGTCACTTGGAAATTGTCCAATTGTCATTGTCATGTTATTATGGAAAGTACATTAATTTGGAAATACTGAAAATGCAGAAATAATGTTTTATATATATGCATATTGAGTTATTGTTTATTTATTTTTTGTGTTTACCTTTCCACCTCGAAGGTGCCCTTTTCTTTCTAAAGGAAATTCCTGCCAATCCAAAGTGTAGTGTGTCAGTGTTCCAGAACAAATCTGTGGCTTATATCATCTCAGAGCCGACTGGACCTGGCTGCTTACCTGAATGGACCTCTGCTGTAAGCACAGCCAGTTTCTTTGTTCTTGTGTGTTTCCAAACTTTTGTTCCAAGTGGAAGAATAACCATATTTCAAATATATTCATTGTTTGGTGAGCAGAACACTGTGCTTGTTGATGAGAAGGGGAACATTTACCATCCAGTTGTTTTGCATGCTGAACCACAAAGGATTCTCACCATAGACTGTCAGCATAATGTCACATATCACACGGAATGTCTGGAACTTCGGGTAGGCCAGTGAAAGATTTCTAATATTTTTTTGATGTACTTGTGTAACTAGACAAAACCATCTATGTGTATTATGTGGATAATGTTTATATAATACCAATTCTACATAACAATGATAACTGATGATGCCTAACTTTTTAGTCTAAATGCCTAATGTTTGGCTGCATTTTTTCCCTTAGGTTTCCTTGGTGGTCAAATGCGACTGTGAGTACTGCTTCTTTCTGTTCCTTAAAACAGCTTGGAGCTATTTTTAGCACTACTCAGTGAGCTACCCTGTGATTTAGATTAATTGAGTGCAGCAATTATGTTCCATAATTTTTTCCCCATTTTGTTCCCTAGATAAGTGTCCCAATGCACCTGTTGTCGCAAAAGGTCTGAGAAGCTTGACTACAATGTGCGAAAAGATTTTTTTCATTGTCACTCACAGAGAAGTGCGTACATTAACTTTTTGTACTCTTTTCTCCTTCTAGATACAACTATGGTAAAGCTCCCATACACAGGCAGAACTCATGTCGTGACATTTGCTGTCAGTGGCATTTCTCTACTACTTGGCTTTGTTATTGTGATAATCAGAATCTACAAGTACAGACTTGAGCTTGAATCTATGAATCATGACCTCGCATGACCACTCTACGTTTGACATAAGTTATACAGTAGACCTTTTTTATAGTTAATACACTCAAAAAGGGCAGTTCCCACACAGAAAAAAGGACATTTCTAGCCTGAGGAAACAGCCACAGGTGCAATAATGAAGGGAGTGGTACATTTTCATGCAAGAATGAATTTGCCTTCTGTAACAATTTTGGACGTTTCCCTCCACAAAAGACGATTTGTAACTTGTTTATTGTATAGATATATTTATGTTCTCATTCTACATTACAAATAATAGTGATACAATAGTGAATAGTGTACATTTATGTATGCTAGCAATTGCATAACCCCTTTAATTTCAGTTTGTGCAGGGTTTAATTCTATTTTTGTTAGGCCAACTTTTTTAATCCAAATTTTTCATTCTATTTTTGTTTTTACCAAACCACTTCTGCACTTCAGGGCATCGGCCATATTTTTTCATGAGCTTTTTGCTTTGTTTCATTTTCTGTGGTCATAATTAGATTAGCCTAAACCTCAGAAAACTTAGACTCACTGTTCTTCACATGAGGGGACCACATTAGAATAGCTAATCCTTGCTTAGTCACAGTTTTTGTCTGCCGAGTATACATGATGACACAAACAAATATTTGAAGGATTAAATTCACTTTGTGCGTGACATGCCTTTCGGAGCACGCGCAAAACGCAAAGATCGGTACTAATTGGTACCATACGAATTATATTATAATTCAACACTATCGAACAGATTTTCTCACTCAGATTGATAGTAGAGAAGTACCTCACACTGCAAAATAAAAAACTTTACTTGATCTTTATTGATTTCAAGAAAGCCTTTGATCGAATGTGGCATCAAGGCCTTTGGAAAGTACAACACCACTATGGAATCCATCCTAAGATGATCAATCTGATTGAGAATCTGTATAAGAAAACGCAAAGTGCTATAAGATTCAGGAACGATATGACAGATTGGTTCCAGCTGCCGAGTGCAAAATCGGAGCAAACAGTGAGAAAAAAAGGAAGGACTCATGCTCAGAGGGAAGGAACTGCTAACTGTCACTGCTCTACGGACATCAGAACAAAAACAGCCATGGCATTGAAAGTGATGAGCAACAATAACTGGAAAAACAAAAATATAAAGAATGAGACTCATACTCCCGATTGCCTTGGACTCTTGTGAAGCATGGACACTTAGGAGTGCTGAAGCAGAGAAACTACTTGGAGTCCGCATCATGGAGAAGATTAGAAATGATGACATCAGAAAGGCCCTCAATCAGATAGAAACGATCTTGCAAAAAGTACATGAGAGACAACACCAGTAGCTTGGTCATGTACTTGGATATGGATAAAAACAGGACTGCCAACATCGCATTGCACGGAAGAGTAGAAGGTAGGCTACCACAAAAAGAGGACATCAAAGAACAATGTGGATGTCATCAGTGCTGGCGAGATACAACGTTGAACAACACGTTCTAATGAGAATTGCGCAAGATAGAGACAAATGGCGTTTAGCGTCGACACCATAGACTGTAAAAAAATATGGACGTAGTGTCCGTGACGTCACCTGTAGGTTTCTGAAGACCGTTTTTGAAGACTAAAGTGGGCGTGGCCGACCGTTGCCATCTTGGCAGCACGTCACTCCCGAATTTATTTATTTTTACAATCAGACAATGAACTGAGGTAATGTGACGGCTAACAAACAGCAGACAAACGGCTAATGATGACTAGTGACCACAGCAGCGGGAATCCACCCGTCACTCTAAAGTGGACACCCTTAATTATGCAGAAATTTTAAGGCTTAATATAATTTAAACGGATGAGTTATAAAAAAATTCACCCCCCTCACAGTTGTCATGAAGGGAAAAATAAGCTATATAGACCAAAGCCACTTTTTGCACCAGGCTGTAAACATGCTTTTTTCTGCTGTAAAGTTGGGCATTTTAACATGGGGGAGATACAGATTTGACTCACTTCTGCATCCAGCCTCAAGCGGCCAGTCGATGAATTGCCGTTGAATTCACTTCCGTGTTGGTTTCAAGAGAGAAACAGGGAGGTTGCCGCTTGGTCGACACTCATGTGAGAGCCTACGTTGAAGTGTAATAAACTGCATAGAGATTTTTAAAAGACAAAAAAGTTGTTGTTTTTTAAGTGCATCCAAGCTCACTTAATTGACAGCAGTCGATGCTATAACATTGGCTTTGGTTATTTTAAACTTTTCTCACTCTCTGCTACAGATAAATCTCTTATCATCAGGATAATCACAGGGCTTTCCTCAGATGCATTCATTTCCTATAAAAGGGACATTTACTGTCACATGCAGGGCTGCCAGGAGCCTGATATGGTCATAGTTGCACCGCCCGGGTTACGTGGCTGAGGCACACTTACAGGAATTGACATGTAGGCTAGTGTTCTGCAACTCAGAGTATGTATCATAACAGGACAGAAACGGTTAAAGAGAGTACACTTTCAAGACTATATTTCAACAGTCTTTAGTAGACTACACTTTTAAGTGCCTTTAATTTACATTTTTTCAAAGTTGTACTTTAAAGTACATTTTAAATTATTATGTTTCAAACTTTTTTCCTGCTTTAAAAACGTACACTTATTTTGATGTGCATTACTTTTAAGTGGTATTTCATTTCAGAAATAATATATTATCTGCAAGTGCATTTTACAAATATAATAACGTTTTAAGATTCAAACTTAATTTTGTACATTTAATACAATTAAGCATAATTATTTTTTACAAGGGGCAACAGATGTATGTGTTTGTTTACAAGCTGAGTCATGATGGCTGTTGAGCTTACCATGTCTTCTTTCGACAAATTCCTGTTAACTTTGTCTTTGTGGTTCAACTGGAGTTAAGTCATGTCTCATCATGGAGATTTCCAACTGGAAGACAATGGAGGACTTCTTGGGAAAACAGAAAATAGCCGTACAACTGGGTTGGCATGATTTGCTTCATCAGTTGCTGTTATTCTGTAAAAAAAGAAAAAAAAAAGAAAAGAACAATGTATCAGTGTTATTTACCGAGTTGGATTCCGAAAAGAACTGACGACACCCCACAGGAAGTTCAATTGGAATTACAGTGCAGGGTGAAAAATAAGGAATTTCAAAACAAAGATTAATCAACAGACAAGTTAAATGAAAGGCCATGTTTACAGTTACACCCTGAAAATGAAATGTATTGTTAAACATTTTAATTCAAGTTCAATTGTCCATGCGTTCTGTAGAATGCAATCAATCTTTCATTTATTTTATTCAGTAGCCTAAATTTATTTTTGTCACTTTGCAACAAATCGTCCACATCTGAGTTATGATCTTACTCATCTCATGAATAAAAAGGGGCTATTAAAGGGTTAGTTCACCCAAAAAATGAAAATTCTGTCAGTAATTACTCACCCTCATGTTGTTCCACAAATTAAGATATTTTTGATTAAATCTGAGAGCTGGATCACTTCTCCATAGGCTGCTAGGTGACCGAAACTTTCTGGCCCAGAAAAGTTATTAAAGAGATCGTTAATATAGTCCAAGTGACTACAGTGGCTTAATCTTAAGTATATCAAGCGACGAGAATACTTTTTGTGCTCAAAAACAAACAAAAATAACGACTTTATTCCACTATTCATTTCCTTCTCTCTGGGCCTCTAGTTGGTTCACGTAGTGTTTTTGCGCTGCGCGTCTGTGTTACACGTCACCACGTAGGCTCACAATTGGCCGAAGCTGGTCATGTGTGTGATGCGTGATGACGTGCAACACAGACGCGCTACGCAAAAACACTACGAGGCCCAGAGAGAAGGAAATGAATAGTGGAATAAAGTCGTTATTTTTGTTTGTTTTTGCGGACAAAAAGTATTCTCGTCGCTTGATATACTTAAGATTAAGCCACTGTAGTCACTTGGACTATATTAACGATCTCTTTAATAACTTTTCTGGGCCAGCAAGTTTCGGTCACCTAGCAGCCTATGGAGGAGTGATCCAGCACTCAGATTTAATCAAAAATATCTTAATTTGTGTTCCGAAGATGAACGAAGGTCTTACGCAGTTGGAACAACATGAGGGTGAGTAATTACTGACAGAATTTAAATTTTTGGGTGAACTAACCCTTTAAAAGGATGAAATTCATGGAAAAATATTTTTGAATAATCTTTTTAAAAATTTTTTTTTTTTTTTTTTAATTAAGTAGTGAGGCAGGTTGGTGGTGAAATAATATTGATACTTCAAAATCTACTTGAATTTAGATGCTTGAAAATAGGAAGCAGAAATGGGAAGTCTCTTAAAAATGTATCATTTGACCTTTTGTGAAATGGCATAGTCTGTTCATGTTGTCAAATATAGCTATAATCCCAAGAACAGTTTATGATAATAAAGACTTAAAAACAGCATTTAAGGGTTAGTTTTCAAAAATGAAAATTCTCGTTCCAAACCATAGACTGTAAACAGATCCCGCCCGGGCTCCGTAGTATCTAATGGCAGATGCAAGTGAAAAAACTCATGTAGGCTATTTCGAGCTCTTGGAATCTGGGGTTGTTACAAATGATTCATTAAATTCAGTTCTTAGTAGCCTACTAAGAGCTAAGAGATAACAAAAGCTATCAACTTTTACCACTGAACAAGCGAAGTTCTTCCTTTTAACTAAGGAGCATGCATTTGATGCGTGCCGCAAATCTTAGAAGAATGTTTAGCCTATATGTGAATAAAAGCCTATATCTGTTCATCATATTTAAGCGATTAAGTGTCTTCAGAAATATTGCACTAAATCACTCAATTCATTATGAATTAGTTTTACGATCTCTTTATGAACTTTTTAAAGCGTCAAAATGGTAGTTGCCTAGCAGCAAATGGAGGGACCGAAATCTCTCAGATTTCATTTAAAATGTCTTTAATGAGTTCACACTACATTAAATGAAACAGAGTTAAGATTATTAGCCTACTCGGAACTTATTTGGCCCGAACCCAGAGTAGCCTAGGCTATTAATTATCTGAACGTAGGCTACTCCTCCCAAACTTTGTTAATAAAACATCCTTTGTGTTCCGAATAAGAACGAAAGTCTTGCGGGTTTGGAACGACATGAGGGTGAGTAATTAATGACAGAATTTTTGGGTGAATTAACCCTTTAATTGTGAGCAGTTGATTTTGCTTCTACATAATTAGGGTAGTGATGCCATCTAGTGGTGTAATAAGTGGCATAGGCCTACCTCACCTCAACATTCTCACTGTTGTATAGGTTTGTAAGGGTGTGTGCTTTTCACCATGGTCAAGCAGTTCTGTCCATTGTGTTTAAGTGTACACGTGTAAATTTAACTCTCAACTGAGTCACTCAATTGAAAGTATTGGAATTTTTTTCATTGCATAAAGGTTTCAAAGAAATGCTCTAGTCTAGGCTACATGATTTGCTTTTAAGACTTTGGGAATTTTGTGAGGTTTCTGTAAATTCTTCACTAACACAGAACAAGAGATTGTTTTTCTAATAAGGTGCAGACTTCTAATGATACACCTATGTATAGTAGCCTATGTAAGGCTTTCTGACACACTTATTCAAGGTGACTGAGAACTGATTGACCCACTTTTCAGTTTGCTCTTCACAGAGAGGGCAGAACAAATCCCGAGGCTCATAAGTGTCATATATGATGCGAGTATGCTCAAATGACCTGCTTAGTAATATTAATTAAGTTTTTAAAAAATGAAACACGATTGATTTTCTGAACATGCCATTTGTTACATTAGGCCTAAATGCATCCGGCTTAAATTTCATTTGAATAGTATAGGCTAATTATGATTTTATTTGTCCTTGAAGTGTTTGACAGTTTTTGAGTTTTTTTGAATTTTTTATTTTATAATTTTGCAAACATTATGGGAATGTTACTTTAGAATGTTCTCCAAACGTTACGAATCCCCCCCCCCCCCCCCAATGTAGGCTATAAATAGGCCTTATGTTTTTTGTGCGAACGTTTTGAGAACATCATTGAAGACAAGATAACAATGCACACTTACCCAAACATTATGTTGGTATTCGTCCATAAAATTATAGTAACCACACAAAAACACCTTTTGAGCAATTGAACATCCGAGGAGGTTAACGTGCGTCGCAGAAAAAAAAAACGACTAGGCCTACTGGAAAGGACTGTCAAATGTCTACTTTTTCAAGATGTCCAGAGTTCAGTGCATTTTTGTATCAGTGCTTTTCTGGGAATAAGTCACTTTTAGTCAGAGTAAGGCTTAAAGCTGAACAACTGTATAACATTTCTCCTTTATAAACAACTCTGCTGCCTGTCTTTCGTTCTATTCCTCCCACACTCACTGACTGCTGCTCACTGCAGCGTTACGAGTCTGTCTCACGCTTGCTGCATGTGTCTCTTATTAGCCACACTTATGCAATTCCTTATGTGTATGCTGCGAGGGAAACAGAACAGAGAGAGACAAGAGCTTCCTAAGGGATGCAATATATTTTTTAGTGTTTAGAAAAGGCCTGTTCTTTTACTACAGTGGCTTGAGGCTCTCTGTGGCTGAGACTGCAACTTCCCATAATGTACAAAACAGGAACAGGAAACCATACACTGGGTTTGCGTCACTAAACAACAGCACTGGTTAAGACAAATTAAATGACAGTATAACAATATTAAATGAGAAGGCTATACTTTCAAGTCAGGTGTTACAATTTCAATTTTGGACGAGGTAAAATACCCTTATTTTCATTATGAACAACCTATAAATCAAGTTTAAATAATTTTGGGGTCACCTTGACAGTCTCTGTTAAACAAATGTCTCACACAGACACAAATAAAAGGAAACATTAAACTGCACACATAAAGAAATGGTATTTTATTTCCAGATTTTTCTTTTTCATTATTTTTTATCTTGCATTTCCCCCCCACAAGGTAAATTCAACATAAAAAATTAAAAATAAACAGCGGTACCATGAAAATGTAAAAAAATAATAAAAAATAATGTTTATATAATCATATAATTATTAACAAACAAACAAACAAACAACATTAATAATTTTAATAAGAACACGATAAAGAAACATTATGAAGGTAAGCTGTTTATCTCATGCACCCTTTCATAAACACTCTTTCAGAGTGGTAATGTTTTCCAAAAACAAACAAACAAATAAAAACAATCAATAATTTTAGCCCATTGGGCTTTTTGTATCTAGCTACATGCAAAGACTTAAAAGTGAACTTGATTTTTACACATTTTCTCTGGCATAATGTACATAGACTGAACCCCAGCCTAAATGCCTCTGCCTGGTGTTATGAAACAACACAGCGAGAAATCCTCCGGGCGGGACGCTTGGGAATATCCATTCAGTGCCACAGTATCTAGGCTGCGTGCCAGTTATACATCTCACCTTTTTGGAATATACACATTGTTTGTTACTCCTGTATTAAGGTTAGTTCAGATTTAATGATATGTGTTCTGATGGCACATCCAAACTTGAATCCATGTGTTGTCTTTCAGTGCTGAAATTCTGAAATGATTGTTTTATTTATTTTTTATTTGCACTTCATCCCTTCTTCATTTTCTTGTCTTCATGTCCTCTGTTTTTCTCACAGCGTTTTGTCACTCTCTTTCTTTAGGTGGCTGCAATGGAGGGAAAAGGTTATATCAGGTCAATGATGAAAGAACGAAAAGACTGCAATGTAGTTTTCAAATTTGCAATTTTGTGTGGCGACCATGGTGGGGACAGGTGACTCGTGCCTAGAGCATTGATGACTTTGATACTGACAAATATTTTAAAACTGACAAAAATATTGGCCTTAAGTGTTAATGTGGAATAATATTTTATACATAAAAGTAAAAAATGATGGCTTTCAAATATAATGCTAAATGTCAATAATTAACCATTATTTCCCCTAAATTTAATAAAATAAAATTGAAATGGAGGCATTGCTATAAAACTCTATCCAGCTGACTTTTCCCATTTATTTTTTTTAAAGTTCCTCAATAATGAGTAATAAACCATGAACCAAACCATCCAGCTCCAAGATGAATCACAACTTTACAAACTTTGACAAATATTACTTAAAAAAGACAAAAGGTACAAGATCGAGTATTTGACATTATTATTATTATTATTATAATATATTATGAACTACAATGTCCAGTTTATGAACTGGAAATTGAACTACAGAGCCCATGAGGCATTGCTAATGAAAAAAAATGATGGTAGCCTACAACATAAAATTGTTGACTTAGTCACTGATTTTTAGTATGATGTCGTTTTAATGCGAAATGCTCAAATGTATAAGTTGTTTTATAGCTCGATTAAATCATTGCATTTGTTCACTACTGATCTATTTTTGTGCAGTTCTCTTTTATATGGTAACAGAAAAATCTTTACCAGGTGAATGCAAGGATCTCTCTTTAGGATTATGGGTGGAGTAGTTATTCACCGGAATTTGGATATTAAAAAAATATGGTAGGCCTGTCTTTAAAAGGGTTAAACGTTATTATAGTTAAAAATCAATTTCTCTAAGAAAAAAAATGAATGCGATTTTCACAGGTATCAACATTAGTGATACAGTTGAAAAAAATCACCTAAGTATCGCCTATTGCTAGTGTTGTTCATTCACATCTATGTACAGTATACATATTTGCGCTCACCTGTAGTACTCGTCCTGTGCAAGGGAGTGATGATGGTGGTGGTGGATCCACTGCTGTTCCAGGGCGAGCCTCTGGAACTGAATCTCGGCACTCTGAGCCTGCTGCATTGCCTGGAGCTGGTGTGCTGCAGACATTGACCCACCCAGAGACGAGGACTGGGGCATCTCACGGAAAGGACCACCTGTACACAACATGCAAGCAAATGCAGAAATCATGTAACACAGAGAAAGATAAAATGCATCGCAACAGAACATCATTACACCTCTTACCAAAGAGCTGCTGTCGAAGCACCTCGCTGTCAGTGAGGGATTGTGCCAGAATGGGAGGCCCAAGAGCAGCCCCTGGGTACGGCAGACGGGCCAGGGGAGACCCTGATGCCAGCGGATCCATCAGGGGGTGTACCCCTCCCGCGGCTGCCACCCAAATACGTAACAAAACAAAAGTGGGAAATTTAATAAGAGTAGCAGATTTTCCCAATGGCACTGTAGTTAAAAATGCTTGTTGTGTACAGGAACAGTGCTGCCATTATTCTTGGCATTCGTAACCCATTTTACTTCTTTAACCTGGCGTATTTCCGAATGAAACTGGACATTTCAGCCGACAGTAATTGTATTGTTGATGATGGTGCTGAATTAGTTACAGAAGCGCTGCTTTTGTGATGTTGACAGCATAAATGTTACATATCTTAAGGGGAGAGTTGACTCAAAAATGAAAATTTAATTTAATTTACTCACCTTCATGTTGTTCCAGATCTAGATCACTTTTTTTAACTGTTTTGTCCACACACAAATTAATGGGGTATCACTGACTACTGCATTTCATTGTATGACTAAAAAGTACTTGAGACATTTTTTAAATGATCATATTTTGTGTACCACAGAAGACAGAATTTGATATACTGTAGATCTAGAAAGTGACAAGGGAGAGTAAATAACATAATTTTTTAATAACTATCAATTTAATGTATTCCCTTTAATTGCTGATAAATACATTATTAACACTAAGCAAAATTAGATAAACACTCGTCAAGTGGGTAATTGTAGTTTATTTTGTTGTAGTCACATTTTTCATAAGGTGACAAAAATGGTATGTCATTTTCAATGATAATATTTTAGTTGATGAGAATGTGCAAAATTAAACTAAATATTGAATATATTGTATATATTAAAACATGTATCAACATTTAACAAAAATATGTGAATATTTGTCCACTGTTAATATACTGTGTGTTGTTTTTTCTTTGTCATATTTTGTGACTGGTTTAATCTTTTAATCTGGTTAATTATCTTATCATGGTGCACAGTTTTTAGCTCGTCTTTGTTATTTGTTGACAATCCAAAAATATTTCAACAAACACTTTTGACAGTTAACACTGTTTGAACGCAATCAATTACAGGTGGTCTAGTCCAGTGGTTCTCAAACCTGTCCTGGGGACCCCCCACCGCTTCACCTTTTGTATGTCTTTCTCATTAGACACACCCAATTCAAGTCTTGCAGTGCGTCCCCATTCGCAAACTATCCGCCCGAAAATAGAATTAGCACGTCCCAAATCGTAGTATGTTGAAATGAGTATTCCAAAGATACCCGGATGGTCTACTTTTTCCGGTCAGAATCCGAAAGTGCAGATCTGTGAACACTCTTAACGGCTAATATTGCCCACAACCCATTGCGTGTTGGACGAGGATTCGATTAGAACTACAAACACGAGTGAAAAGTGTTAAAAAACTACAGATCAGGTGTGTTAGGTGAGGGAGACATGCAAAATGTGCAGTGGCCCACAGGACAGGTTTGAGAACCACTGTACTCTAGTCAACCACCTTGACCCATCCCTAATAGTGACAGAATCATATTTTGAATTTGCTGAAATGTTTATGCTGTAATACAGAGTACTGTGTAAAGTGTGAGTGTCTGTATGGTGAATACCTGTGTCCTGCTGGTGCAGATGTAGGTGAGAGTGAATGTGTGAATGCTGGTGATGATGAGGAGTCACGTTCAGCATCTGTAGCCGGCCGAGAGAATCTCCTCCTCCTGTGCCTCCTGCAGCAGCCGTGCCTCCTCCTGCTGCTCCTCCACCTGTCCCTGCCCTTTCCCTGTCCCTCTCTCGCTCCCTCTCTGCGGCTGGTATCGCTCTCTCTCTCTCCACGCTCCTTGCACGTTCAGTGCTGGGAGGAGTGCGAACGGGGGTGGGATATCGTTCTGAAGGCGGAGCCTGGGTTGGGAGGGATGGGGGCTGACAGGAAGGGTGTGTATTTGGAAAGGTAGAGTGTGGAGAGGGGTGATTAAGAGATGAGGCTGTTGGAGGAGGAGGAGGAGGTGGTGGTGGTGGGGGAGGAGGTTGAGGGGGAGGGGCAGGGGCTGCTGGTGTCACTGGGGCTACGGCAGGAGCCTGGTGGGTGGGGAGTGAGGCTGGGAGAATAGAGTTGGGTGGGACTGACAGAGGTGGAGGGACGGGATTTGGATTCCTAGCTGCTGCAGCTAAAGCTTGAGGGGGTGGCGCAGGAGGTGGAGTTGTACCATAAAGGGCAACCTCACTACCAGGAGGCCCGCCTCCAGCTCCACCCCCTAGCAGCAAGGAGTGTGAGTGTGCGTGCGAATGTGCGTGTGACAAAGCTATTGCCGGGTCGGCTAAGGCTCCAGCTGTGTAGACACGCTCCTCGCTCTTAAACTCAAATCCTGGCTTCACACGCTCTCTTTGAGCTGCTACAGCATGAGGGAATCCCATTCCTCCAAGCCCCGCCCCAGCCAACCCCCCTGGCCCGGGACCATGCCCTGGGTGGGCAGGGCCTCCCTCCAGCCCACCCCCATACAAAAAGCCCAGAATGGCAGCAGCCGTGGCAGCGTCGGCTGGAAGGTGGTGGGGGTGTGCGAGGGCTGGGTTCTGGAATTGGGACAGGAAAAATGAAGGGTGCACATGGGGATGAGCGTGAGCATGAGCGTGAGCGTGAGCGTGCGTATGTGCATGTGGGTGAGGATGGTGGTGAAGGTGGGGATGGTGTGCCTGTGCCCGGCTGACAGCGCCCAACGGAGACATGGCGTGAGGACGGGCATACTCACTCAGGGTTCTGAGGGCTGGGGTATCAGGGCCCAAGTATGGACCCCCAAGCCCGATACCAAGAGCACCCTGAGGGCCTCCGATAACTTGAGAGCCTCCTGCCATGGAAGGGAGAAGAAGAGAATGAGGAATGCTGTGAGAGAGAGAGGGATGCAAATGATGAGAGGGGTGAATGGAGTGGGGGTGTGAGGCATGGTGGGCAGGGTGGTGTTGTGGATGGACTGCTGGGTGTGAAGGGTTCACAGAGGATGAGGAAGATGAAGGGTCTAGAAGGATGGAGGATGAAGAAGGAAAGAAGAGTGAAGAGCCCTGGCGTGCACCTGCAGCTCCTAACCCTGCACTTGCGCCACTGTCCTTCTGCTGAAAAAAAAGAAAAATGTTTGTAAAGAACCTGACAAGTAATGTGTAAATAATCTAATAACTACAAGGAAAACACAAACTCCACTGCCATGACAAGAACTTTGTTTTGCCATATTTTGTGGTGGGAAAACATTTCCCCCTCTGAGTAAAGTTTTTTAACTTACTCAACTGGCAAATAGGTTTTTTTGTTTTAAGTATAAACCTCACTAAATTGCTAGATTTCTATGAAAACAAGTCGGAAATCACAAAACTAGATAAAAATAATTTTCTTTGCAGTGCTTCGAACATACTTCATTGTCTTGTTTTACCTGCAGATGTCTGTCCAGGTCTCTCTCCCTCTCCTTTTCTCTCTCTCGTTCCCGCTCTTTCTCTCGCAGGTCTCTCGCTCGCTGTTCGACCTCTCTACGAGCACGTTCTATTGCCTCATTTCTCTTCTTCCAAAGCTTAGAACCATCAAGCGGAACAAATAGAACGTCACTACGGGCACAAGAGTTCCCACTGCCCCGGTCAAGAACCCTGTGGAACCTGAAAGCAAAGATGTATTATCTTTTCCACAATATATTTATATTATCATGTGGAACCAAATTGTGTATTTTAATAAATGCAATTCATTAAAAAATCTGGTATACAAGAACCCATGCAGACATTGCTGATCTAAATCTAACATTTATTTTAGGTAGGACATCAGGTTATCTCCTAATCCCTTGTGTTTTCCTGACAATTGATTATTGCTTTCCATGCAAGTCAAAACCTGTTTTGCACCCAAACAATAGCCATTTGACATAAAAGTGTGTTGTAAGATCTGCCTTCAGACTAACTGCTAACTGCCTTCAGTTAGCTTTAATTCCAATAATTGAGAAACAAAGTAAGGTTGAAACTACGCAGTTATGTGTAATCAATTGATAAGACATATAGTACATTAACCTAAAAATTTTTTGAGTGTAAGCCTGTTCAAAACAAAATTTGTGCATAATGGCAAAGGTAATCTATATGTAAAAAAAAAATAAACAAATAATTAAATATCCAATATCGATTAAAAAAAAATTCTCTAATTTTGGCGAACAATGTATATGACACCATTATATAGTGCATATCTAATTTTGATATCAATGGCATGATAGTTCTGATCTGTTTGTGTTCGCATTTACATTTTTATGATGTTTAATTGGATTTCAGTTTAGTGAGCTGGTCTTACCGAGCTGATTGGCTGGCATGGATTGGAATGTCAACAGGTTTAGGTTCTGGGGAAGGACTTCGGAGAACTGGAGGTGGGCTCTCCAACTCCTCTGTCTCCTCTACTGGCTCCTCCTTGATGACAGGTGGTGGCACTGGGCCAGAAGATGAGTCAGAGTGACCATCTCCTCCAACAGATGTGCTGGGGGTTGAAGCAGTGTTGTTATGGCCAGGGTTACTGAGATGAGGTTGTATTTTAGTGTTTTGAGGGGAGTGCAATAGTGATGGAGTGCTAGTGCTGTTGCTGTTGTTGGGAGCATTGCCACTGGCATTTCCATGGCTACTGTTGCCATGGTAAGAGCTACTGAAAGGAGTATGACTGCTTAAAGTGCCATGGTAAGGAGTAGGTCTGCAACTTGATGTACAAGAGGTGGACACACCTGATGCAGGAAGTGGTACAGAAGGAGCAGAGGTTGATGGAAAAGGAGTAAACCCTCCCATCGGATTGGTTGAGGGACTGAGAAGAGGTGACAGTGGGGTTGATGGCGTCTGATTGGATGAAGAATATGGGCCCTGTCGAGCATGACTGCCAGGAAGGGATGTTATGGGTGAGGGCTGACCATGTGAACTAGTGGAGGGTGGAGGAGGTAGAGGGGGATAAGTAGTAGACGGGGGATGCCCATGTCCAGAACCACTTGATGAAGGAGAAAGGGATGGAGGGTGACTGCGATTTGAATGAAGAGCAGATGTAGTGTTGTCCTTTTCCCTCTCTCTGTCTCTGTGCTGCATAGGCAACACTGTCTGGCCAGGATAGTGAGAGTGATGCGGAGGTCCTCCAGGATAATCCCGAGTAAGATTTGGGGCCAATCCAGGTGGGCTCGGGAACTCCCTTGGGACACCAGAAAGTGGGACAGAGGAAGCGGTCGGTCCAGGGGGTGGGTAGGGATCCTTTGTCCCTGGAGGAGGGTACTCTCTTAAATAGTGCGGAGGGGGAGGAAGGTCTGCAGCATTGGAGGCTGCTTGGGGAGTATGTCCTTGCAGTGTCTGCTGTACATTTGCATCCATAGGAGAGGGATAGTCTCTACTTGGGGGGATCGAATTGACAGAGGAGAAAGGAGGATGACCAGAGTTGTTTTGTGGTGAACTGGCTGGGTCACGGGTCACCAGGGACGTTGAAGGTAAAGCAGATGATGGGGCACCTACAGGCGGTTGGTTGGCATTACCAGCATAACTGTTACTCCCTGTCTCCCTAACCTGGCCTGCTAACTCTCCCCACCTACTGTCCTTGTCTCTTGGATGACATCCTCCCCCTCCAGTGCTTTCAGGTCCAAACTCCCGGCCTTGTGCTTGAAGCTGCTGGTTCTGCAAAGGAAACTCCCTCCCAGTTCCACGCTCGCGATCTCTAAACCCTGGTCCATATTCCCGACCACTCGTTGGTCCTGCAGGTCCATCCCGGTTTGAGCCATATTCTCTGCTTTGTCCAGGTAAAGAGTTCCCAAAATCCCGGCCCACATTAGAGTTGGGTCCACCACCACCAGAAGTGCTACCACAGATGCTACTGCTGCTGCTGTTTGCATTGCCACTGCTATTACTAGCAGGGAAGTCTCTGTTGCCAAACTCTCTCCCACCCCTCTCCCGCTCAGCCGTAGTGCCATACCTAGGCAGATACTCTTTGTGAGGGTGGGGATGAGGGTGGGATAGGTAAGGTGGGTGGGAGGAGTGTCGGGTGGACGAAGGAGTATTGTACACAGAGGGCAGCTGTTGCTGCACTGGGGGCTGCGGGCTTGGATGCGCATGGTGGTTACCTTGGTAACGTACATATCCCCAGTTGCTAGGACAACTAGAGGGAGGTCCCCCTGACCAGCTGGTAGGGGTGTAATGGTGAGTGTTGGGAGGAGGAGGTTGTTGAGTAACGGTACTAGTTTGTGGAAGCAATGAGGGTGGAACAGACTTATCACCTTTCTCTGGTTTGTCTACTTTATTTTCCCCACCTGGAGCATTCTGCCCCACCTCTAGAGGTTTCAGGGCAGGTGGAGGTGGGAGAGTCGGTGCATGGCTCACATTTGAATTCCCATGAGAAAACTCAGCTCCTCCCACCCCAGATTTCCCACATTGAGGGCCTGCTTTTGAAGGGATGCGACTGCAAGCGTGTAGCGTCTCTGGACCACCAGGACTTGTATACTCAATTTTGCTCGCAAGTTTGGAATCTACGGGGACGTACGACTTCCTGTTGCTACTTGTATCACTTGCATTGTCCACCCTTCCACAATGAGATGTATAGAGGGATGACGAGGACTTCAAGGAAGACAAATCCCCCTCATTTCCTACCTCACTGTCCCTCTGGTCCTCTGGTCTGCCATCCTCACCCCTCCCTGTGCCTCTCCGGTCTTCTGCTACACATTTTGATGCCCCTCCATCTTTGTTTTTATCACCCTGCTTTGGGGAATCTGGAGAGTCAGATTCAGAATCCAAACTTGCCAAGGGGGAAGCAGAGAGACTCGGAGAAGAGGATCGATTGTCCTGGTCAATGTCCCGACCACTGCTTATGCTGCTGCTACTATTGGCTAAGCTGCCTCCAACTGAGCTCCGACTGCCTTGTGATTGGCCATCCTCATTGTCACTTTCTCTTGATTGACTGTTGCTTGACGTTGGAGGTGGAGCAGAAGTCGGAGTGGTAGTTGAAAGGGGTGGGGCTGGGGGATTGGAGGAGGAGTCCTGATGGCAAAATCAAATATCAATATATATATTTATTTTTTTAATCTAATGCAATTGTATTCATAGTTTTAATTTTACCAGTACCTGGACTTTCTGTCTTTTGGGTGGAAGCACATGCTCCTCCCCCTCACTTTCTGATGAATCATGACCTTGAGATCGTCGGTTGAAACGTCCAGCAGCCAATTCCTCTCCAGCGGTTCTCTGCTTAATAGTATAATTTTAATCATGATGTGAGACAATTGCATTTTTCTACATAGTATACAATTTTTTTTTTTTATTCCCTAGAAGAGAAAGCAATAGCCAACCGAACCGAACCTCTTAACACACAATATAGTGTGAAAAATGACTGATCATGAACATTCAGAATAAGATAATCTAAACTTAAAAGAGGAGACATAAAATAATTCAGTGACAGGGATGATAAAAATGAGATGAGGTATACCAAGGATGACATAATCAAAGATAAAGAAACTATGACAATGGAGATCACAAAAATAAATACATAAGAAGAAATAAAGAGGAAGGAAAAATAAAAGAATTCTTACTGTTTGCCTTTCGTTGCGCTCTGCTCGAGAGGGGCTGGGGTGCGGACGTCTACCCCTCCTTTCCTCGCTGCCCCCCCTCCTGCGTCCACTGCGAGCGGGCATCTGTGGCAATGCCCGGCATGACCGAGGGAGGGCAAAGACAAACAGAAGAAAGAGAAGGAAAGTAAGACAGCATGACAAAATGATAGCACAAGAAAAAGACAGAAAAGGAGTAAGAACTAAAAGCATAATTTGTTCAAATACTAAGTAGTAAAGGTAACACTTTATTTTACAGTGTCCCTGTTACATATGTTACATGTACTTACCATAGTAATAACAGTAAATTATGCATAATTACAAGTAACTAACCCTCAACCAAATCCTAATCCTACCCTAACCCTAACTATAGTAAGTGCATGTAGTTGCTTAATATTACTCAGTACTTAAATATATAATTACACTGTAACAATGACACCTTAAAATAAAGTGTAACTGTAGTAAAATACAATTTTAATGAAGGGGAAATTTACTAAGCATATCCATATACTTTGTAATAACACATAAAAGTGCACTTAAATGGTTCTATGGCACAAATCAGTAAAGACTTAAATCTACATATAGTCCATATTTGAGGCTGATCTCAAGTAATGCCCTCACCGATTCTTTGTGGGTTCGGGTCTTCATGACTAGCTCTCTATGTGGTCCATTCCTTCCACTCAGCCATTACAGAAAGCGGGAGCGTGACCACAAATGGGATGGTTGGCCTACAGGCTGCCTATCATAGCACTGAATCTTTGAAACCTGGGAGAAACAGAGTGAATACCACTAAAGTCAAAATAAACTTTGCCATAGCATTAATATATTTAATACATATATATCCATTTGTTATCAGATATTTAATCAGTAAAGTTATTAATATCTTGATCTTGCCGGGAATAAGTAAACTGTCAATTGAATTCTCTTTTGAAGTAATATGAATGCGTGATGAGAGTGGTCCACTGTTCTGCATTAAACTGGCTAAGAGCAAAATTATAATCTAATGTTTTCTGATAAATTTATCATAATAAATGATGAAAAGATCTGTGATTAAACAATCTGTAATGATCATGATATTATTGTTTTATAAACAAACAATCCTACTATTTGCAGTGGGGAACAGTATTGCTGTACTGAATAAGAATTAAGAGATATATTTTTATGTTGACTGCATGGTACTTCAGAGGGTTTGTGGTACTCTGAAGCTGAGCTTTAGTCATCAATGTTGAATGGAGTTCTGCAAAAATCATCTACTGCAGCCAACATAGGGAGAAGCACTGCTTTCAAGATCAGCAATCTCTAAATGCAAAATGCACAGAAATGCATGCTTAATATTTTAAGCTAACACACTCATACATGTGCATACATAGTCATGAATACAAATGTATTTTATATGTAAAAAAAATAGTCACATGAAAAGTTTCATTCACATTTCAGGTGTTAAACGTTAATTCAAACACCCCTTTAATGTCATAGAAACCATCTTAATTTTCTCTGTGCAGAATTCTTACCACTGTCAGAGGATATTTTGACTGGAAGGTTCTTTACAGCACACATTTAGTTATTTTTTCTTCCATCTTTCCTGCTTATGATTTCCTTCTCTTGTTTCTAGCCTCACTGAGAGCAATGTATTTTTTAATTTTGAGGCCTATTTTTCTGTTTCAATTACAGTCTGATAATATTGGGATCCAATAATCCACTGATATACAATAACATTGATAATTAACCTCATCACAAATGAAGTGAATCCATTTTTTCTGATTATGAAGCATATGTTAGCCTTTTAAAAACATTTTCAAAACTTAACCATGAGAAACAATTTTTTTTCATGACAAAAGACCAACTAACAGACTATATAACTTGCTTGAGAGAGAGAGAGAGAGAGAGAGAGAGAGAGAGAGAGAGAGAGAGAGAGAGAGAGAGAGAGAGAAGAGAGAGAGAAAGAGAGAGAAAGAGAGAGAGAGATGATAAAATAATAAGTTTTAAAAAAGACATAACTCCTTTACCAGCCATAGCGTAGCTAAGACGTTAACTAAGTCACAGTATTTCAAGTTAACCTCTACTCTTTCTCTTACACACACTTCATTTATTGTGAATGAGACTATATATAGCACACTAACAGACTGAGTGAAGCCAGTGAGTGTATTCAGCGCCACCTTCAAAACTGCAAAATGTACATTTACACCTAAACCACTGAACACAAGAGAAGAACCACAGTTGCTGATAAATATTACATATAAACAGATTTATAGGCTACTGACAACCAACGCAGTGAATACTCAGGCTATCATGACCACAATTAACAAAATACTCATTTGTAAAACAAGAATTAATAGTAGTGCCAAACATACAAAGACTACACCTTGCGCATATCCCATAAATGTAAAATCAGCATATTTGTGATCCAATTACGGTGTACACAAGGTAATATATCCAAATGACAAACAATAAAGGCTGCCAGCACTCTGTCTACAGGTGAAACTTCATTCATCAGGAGTCCATTGCCCAAAACTTGGCTAGGCTCCATGCATACCAAAAGCCTTCCACTCTCCCACTGCAAACACATGCATCTAAGGAATCAGCAATACCGTCACTTACAGTATACATACAGCCACACACCATATGGCAAGCAGTTTGAACAATTATTCTGTAGACATAACTAGTACCTATTCCTTGTTACAAGTACTTGTTTGGCAATTAATAATAATCATTAGTGAATAGTATCTTTTCAGTTTAGTAACTATTCATTAGATAAGTACTCATTACAATATCTATTAAATTAGTCACTAGTACATATTCATTACTCTTCTTTTGCTACTAGCCACAATCCCCATTGTAAAGTTAATGAGCCAATTTTACAGCTGTTTCTGGTAATAATTTTTTTTTTTTTTTTGGTCACCGAATTTTATACGGAACAGTAGTTTAGATATCAACTATTCACTTTTGACTAGTATGTATTCCAGCTGTGTCTGTAAGTACCGAAATAGGTTTTAATATTTACTTTGTTTCAGTTTTACTAGTACATAGTTATACGATATTGTAATCTAGTCCATTTTTTTGATCTCACTAGTTACAACGGTTTTTATGTGTCAGTAATGACTAGTAAGAATTGCCCCTTTACAGTGCAATTTTTTTTTTTACAACAAATGTACACTAGGCCTGTTTAATAAATATGTTCTAGTATGTATTCAGGTATAGTACTAGAAAAATAATGAAATTATTTAAATACATACTAACTAGTACCTAATGAATAGCTACTAGTAAACCTGAAATGGGTACCAGCAACAACTGGAATACATACATACATACAAGCACAGAATCACTGCAGTTCTCCACAGAAACCATGGTAAAAAAAAAAAAAAAAAACCGTTAGCAGTAATAATGGAATAGTTACTTGTCACTGCTAAGATAAATACTAGTAAGTAATGGATAATTACTAGTGCATGTAGTACCTACTACCAAAACTGAAACAGATACTGTTCACAATATTGGATTATTAAGTAATGCAAATGAAAAAGGTAGGCCTACTAGTAATAAAAAAAAAAACAGATAGGCAACTAGTTAGTTTTAATGAATAAATGTTATAATGGCTTGCCACACACACACACAACAAATCATACACTCTGTCCCCTTCACATGCACATAAAAATATAATTAGACATAATTAGCCTTGATTTTGAATTCTTTAGCACGCAAAGGCACAATGCGAAGAGGTGGGGTGAGTTAGACACCAGAACGTGCATCATCTCTCGGCCACGCACCGCAACGTTCCTTTCTTCCATTCTTCTGCTGCTTGTTATTGATACGCATGCAGAGGCAGTGCACTACTGTACTAACTGGACGACCTCTGGATTACAGTTCTCAGACAATGCACTGCACATTCGATCCTGACAAAACGAGGAGAGGGTCGCAACTCCCCCCCTTTCAGCCTTTTCCTTCTCATATGGGGAAGATTTGGGATCAGAATGGCGAATGGCATTCTTGTCGAGCTCCGTGGAATGTGAGCACTCGAGACCTGAGTGGTTAACGTTACGCACCCCGATTTGCAATATGATTTTAGCCCAATATATGCACATACGTAAAGCACAACGACGGGAGTGCGAGGAAAGGGGAACCATCTGAACATGTCCAAAGAAGAACGAGTCAAATGTTAGCATCCATTTTCTCCCCCTTCTTACCTATAATATCCAGCGATGCGTATCTCCCTTTCTTTCTCTCTCCTGCTGCCGTTCGTACTGTACATTGACCGACACGCGTTCAAACATACAGGCAACTCGATGCACGGAAAGATTTACATTGTTGCGGCTTCGCAAATAACGCAGTGTTTTCCCAGCCGCTCCCCCTGAAATCGGCGCAGAAAACGGGGTGCAGCTGAAGACTGTACAAATTGATGCGTACGTTTGATTCTTCCCCACCCCCTTTTCTTTCTGCCCCTCTCCCGCTCCTCTGTCAAGACGACTTGCACTCTTTTGCAGTCTGTACGGACACAAATCTTCACGGAGGGGTGAGCGAGGGACGCACGACCACTCGAGGGTGAGAGAAGGGGCGTGATTTTCCTTATTCTTCATGGAAAAGAGGGAAGGTGAGGAAAGGAAAGCAAAGGAAATAGGAAGGATGAAAGATGTCGAGAAAAGGGTATTTATTCATTATGTAAATTACTGCTTACTTAATTGTCGATTTACTACACTTCATTAAGGAAATTAACCTAGAACTGCTTGATTAGATAATGGGCGCTAATTAGGCTTTAATTGTAGTAGCCTACCTTAATGAGGTGGGGGTGTCATTTCTCCTGCAAAGTTATTATTTTGAAATAAGCAATTTTGTTCATTAAAACCTGAGCATCCATGTTTGAGGCTCCCTAAAAAAAACCTACAGATTTCCATAAGTTAAAGTCAACATGAAATCAAAATGGACCCTGTTTACCTTCTTAAAAATACATCCCTGGTCTTAATGTTAACGATGAATCGGCACATATAATTTCAAAGAAGAAAATAGTCCAAATATAATGGCCCAGTTTCACAGATAGGGCTTAGAATAAACTAAGATTAGGCCTGAGTTCAGTTATTGGCATTTAAGTTGCTTTTATATAAGTGCCCTAGAAAAAAAAAAAAAAAAAACATTAGGCTACTATACATCTTGAGACAAAACAATCACACTGACATGTTTTAAGATATGTCAGTGGAAGATGCCTTCAGTTAAAACAGCTCAAACTTGCATTTTAGTCTAAGACTATAGTAGCTTTGTCTGTGAAACCAGGGTAATGTCTTCCGATGTCATGAAGGCCACATCAGCTATTGGATGATATTAGCCAATTAGCTATTTAGGCATTGTTTTAGCAAACCTTCAATCGGTCTGGCTTCATTCTTTTCTCCACCCAAGTCCCACCAACATCTATAAAATCTGACAACAACAGTATGGAAAACTGCACTTCTTAAGCCAAAATCATGCATTTAATTTTAATAATAAAAAATGTATTTTAGGCTGGTCCAGCTAACGCGTGTCCTAGAGTAAGTAAACAGGCCTTTTCCCTTACGAGTTCTACCTTTCATATATGTATGAGTGGACCATCTCTGACTTATAAATTCTCACAAGTTACACTTGGAAATATGTCACATTACAGAAGTAAAGTTGAAAATAGCAATTCCCACATGCTTTAAGGCATCTTTACACTGGCTAGGCTCTAAGGTGGCTCTCTGCCTGCTTCAAATTGTGTGAAGACGCAATGTCACATAAACAAAATATATTTATAAAAAAGGTTCTTTATCATTGTCATGACGGAGCATATATGAAGAGTTCAGATGCAAAAGCCTCTAAGTGCCATCTGAAATTTTCTTCTAGGATGATAATTTTTATCAAGCTTGTTTGTTTAAATTCAGTAATTTCACTTAAATGACAATGAAAATTACCTATTCATTGTCATTTAAGTGAAATTACTGAACTTAAACATACAAGCTTGATAAAAAATGATCATTCTAGAAGAAAATTTCAGATGGCACTTAGAGGCTTTTGCATCTGAACTCTTCATATATATATATATATATATATATATATATATATATATATATATATATATATATATATATATATATATATATATATATATTGTAATTAATTTCATGTTACTATATTCATTATATTATTTTAAAAATAATTTCATAACATTATTTTGTAAATGCATTTATCCTGCCTCTGTTGCATTTAACATAGAAGTGCACCTTTTTCTGGAATATAAGCCATTTTAGATGCAGCTTCTCTATTGCCTTTGCAAAATGGCATTAGATTAAAAGAGATTTCCCAAATCTGTACTTTCTTGTAAGACCGCAATGGAGTGACCAGTCAAGCGGTCTCTCTCTCTCTCTCTCAGACACACACATACACAATTCATCTCCCTCAGTCTCTCTCTCCTGCAGTTTTTTCTTCCCTTTCGAATAGACCTCTGTCCCGGCTCCCATTGTGTTGTAACCATAGAAACCAACCTTGCAGAAGTGCGCATGCGTTATCATGTCTGACGTCACTACGAGCGCTCCATCTACTGTTTGAAGCACGACAGGCTTAGAGTCTGGCTGCAGAGGTACTTTGCATTGATTTACTGTTGCAGGTGTGTAACACAGAGCGGTGTTCACTTAGTCCTACTGGTCGGAGTTTGTTACAGCTCATCATCACACGATTACCATTCAATAAACAGGTGTACAGAAAGGAAAAAATATAGTCTACATTAAAAAAAACTAAAATTTCATATTAGGCATGTTCATAAATCTGTAGCAACTGATAAATTGTATACATCTATTTACCCTATTCATACTTAGTCTATAATTTAGTAATTGGTCTATAAGTATAACGTTGTATGAAATAACCAAATAAAAATGGTTATTATTTTTTTCTGTTCTGTAGGCTACTGTAAAGTGATTTGAATTAATCTGTTCAGTGAATGATTCAATGATTCATTTATAAAAACAGTCACTTGTCGCCATTTACAGGTGTAATTTACACAATTTCTCTCATTAGGAGAGATGCAGCACAGGCCCGAAGTGGCCCTGATGCAGCATGTGTGTCTTATGGTTTCAAAATCAGATAGAGCACACGTTGGGTTTCCATGTTGTATACAGACTTTGGACCTAATGACTTTTATACTGTACAAACTACACTCACCTAAAGGATTATTAGGAACACCATACTAATACTGTGTTTGACCCCCTTTCGCCTTCAGAACTGCCTTAATAAAAAAGGGCACGAAGCTCCCGGGGCCATTTTAGTACAGTGAACTCATTGTCATGTTCAAGAAACCAATTTGAAATGATTCGAGCTTTGTGACATGCTGCATTATCCTGCTGGAAGTAGCCATCAGAGGATGGGTACATGGTGGTCATAAAGGGATGGACATGGTCAGAAACAATGCTCAGGTAGGCCGTGGCATTTAAACAATGCCCAGTTGGCACTAAGGGGCCTAAAGTGTGCCAAGAAAACATTCCCCACACCATTACACCACCACCACCATCCTGCACAGTGGTAACAAGGCATGATGGATCCATGTTCTCATTCTGTTTACGCCAAATTCTGACTCTACCATCTGAATGTCTCAACAGAAATCGAGACCAGGCAACATTTTTCCAGTCTTCATCTGTCCAATTATGGTGAGCTCGTGCAAATTGTAGCCTCTTTTTCCTATTTGTAGTGGAGATGAGTGGTACCAGGTGGGGTCTTCTGCTGTTGTAGCCCATCCGCCTCAAGGTTGTGCGTGTTGTGGCTTCACAAATGCTTTGCTGCATACCTCGGTTGTAACGAGTGGTTATTTCAGTCAAAGTTGCTCTTCTATCAGCTTGAATCAGTCGGCCCATTCTCCTCTGACCTCTAGCATCAACAAGGCATTTTTGCCCACAGGACTGCCGCATCCTGGATGTTTTTCCCTTTTCACACCATTCTTTGTAAACTCTAGAAATGGTTGTGCGTGAAAATCCCAGTAACTGAGCAGATTGTGAAATACTCAGACCGGCCCGTCTGGCACCAACAACCATGCCACGCTCAAAATTGCTTAAATCACCTTTCTTTCCCATTCTGACATTCAGTTTGGAGTTCAGGAGATTGTCTTGACCAGGACCACACCCCTAAATGCATTGAAGCAACTGCCATCTGATTGGTTGATTAGATAATTGCATTAATGAGAAATTGAACAGGTGTTCCTAATAATCCTTTAGGTTTATACCTCTAACATACCCATCACAGAAACAAAAGGTTTACCAAGACCTCACACAAACAAACAAGTTAAAGGTACACTGAGTAACTTTGCATGCATTTTTCGTAAGAACATTGTTTTGGTTGTGCTTTGGCTCTATGTGACAGTGCGTCCGACTCTCTAACCATTAGGCCACTTATTACGAGCCCTGTCGTGTTTTTTTTTTGCCAGCGGACTCTGCTCTGTTCGGCAGGTGATTCTCCAGAGGTTTAAGATTTAGCTGCTCCATGTCAACCTTTCTCGCTAGTTGTGACAACTAACCTATGCCACTCCCACACCATATATGCGTCAAAGTAGCCGGAGCAACTTTTCTATATTTACAGATACGATGACGCAATGATATGACACGATTTCCTGTGAAAACCATTCAGACAGGTCTAAAATATAAACACTTATAATAGGCTATAACCACAGTGAAACAGGGTACGACAAAAACACATTTGAAAGAAGGATTGATAATGTATTGACTTTTGTTGAATTTTGTAAAAAAAAAAAAAAAAAAAAAAAAAAAAAACCTTTTAATGGTGTACCTTTTAATGTTCTCCTCAATTACTTAATGTCCTAGACAGCAGTGTTTAAATAGTCTTTTTATAGTCTCCCTTGTATTTGTCCCAGAGCTGATCATACTGGCCTTTAGCAGTATGATCAGCAGCAGAGCTTTCTGCAAAAGAGGTATCAAAAATAGAGTTCACAAAAGTAGAAAATTGGCAGTATTTCATAATATAGTTTCCCACCTCAAATTATTGAGCTGATAATATCATTTGTAACAAAAAAGTATTGCATTAATGCAAAATAAAAAAACCTTTTTCAAAAGTTATCTTAGACTTTTGGACCCTGTATATAGATACATATATAGATAGATAAATAGTTGGATTTCTTACCTATTAAGAGAAGAAAACTGAGCAGCCATGTATTACAGCAATTTTTCCATGGTTAAGGGGTCTTCTTGCTAAAAATTGGTCAGGAAGTGCTCTGATAAAATGTCTAATTCCAGACAAAACAAAGGAATGTTATGGGCTTTAAAGGGTTAGTTCACCCAAAAATGAAAATTCTGTCAGTAATTACTCACCCTCATGTTGTTCCAACCCCGTAAGACCTTCGTTTATCTTCGGAACACAAATTAAGATATTTTTGATTCAATCTGAGAGCTGATCACTCCTCCATAGGCTTCTAAGTGATTTAAACTTTCTGGCCCAAAAAAGTTATTAAAGAGATCGTTAATATAGTCCAAGTGACTACAGTGGCTTAATCTTAAGTTTATCAAGCGACGAGAATACTTTTTTATGCGCAAAAACAAACAAAAATAACGATTTTATTCTACTATTCATTTCCTTCTCTCTGGGCCTCGAGTTAGTTTACATAGTGTTTTTGCGTAGCGCGTCTGTGTTGCACGTCACCACGTATGCTCACTATTGGTCGACGCTTGTCATGTGTGTGATGCGTGATGACGTGCAACACAGACGCGCTACGCAAAAACACTACGAGGCCCAGAGAGAAGGAAATGAATAGTAGAATAAAGTCGTTATTTTTGTTTGTTTTTGCGCACAAAAAGTATTCTCGTCGCTTGATAAACTTAAGATTGAGCCACTGTAGTCACTTGGACTATATTAACGATCTCTTTAATAACTTTTTTGGGCCAGCAAGTTTCAATCACTTAGAAGCCTATGGAGGAGTGATCAGCTCTCAGATTTAATCAAAAATATCTTAATTTGTGTTCCGAAGATGAACGAAGGTCTTACGGGGTTGGAACAACATGAGGGTGAGTAATTACTGACAGAATTTTCATTTTTGGGTGAACTAACCCTTTAATACAATAGTAGCATAGAAATAGAACATTCGGACTTTGTTTCCCATGATGTACTAACAAAATAATTCTATGGGGCAAGGCACTACACTAGGATAAACATTAAAATACACATTATATATATATATATATATATATATATATATATATATATATATAAAAAAAAAAAAGTTAAAAATTTTAGAGAACCCCCCCCCCCCCCCCCCAAAAAAAAAGAAATGTATATATATATATATATATATATATAGCTGTCGATTGAGGCATTGACGGAACAGTCAATGATGTAACAAGGTCTTTTTATTAGTTAATAAGTTTAATTAGTCAGCATTGTACAGTTAAACCCACAGATACCCTAGTGTCAACACAAACATATACGGACTTTACACTGGATGTGTGCGTGTGTGAGTGAGTGTATGTATGTGTAGTGTATCATTAAATATTTGGATATTGAAATATTGGAAGCATGAGAATTCATTTAAATACAAAGATGTCTGTGTGTATGTATATATCACAAGGTTGAAGAGCTGTTTGAATTATGATGAATGCTGGTGTGTATGCTTTGGGAGTAGTAACATGGTATGAAGTACACAGGCTAGGCCAAATTCCACACAACAAAGATGCAGTCTAAAAACTTCGACCTGTGTTATGATACCTCATGCCAGCACTCATCCCTGTAAGGAGCTGACTACACATATTGAGACAGTTCAGATCTATCAAACATTTGACCCATCGGTTATAATTTTCTTCTCTATTCCTCCCTTCTCGCCTTTCACAGCATCAGCTAGACAACTCCACCTGTAAACAGATGCACAACATGTTAAAAAATGAAGCCCGAATCTACATAGTAAATCCAAATAGACAAGTTTCATTGGGGCTGTGTAAGATTCGTACCTCTCACCAGTCGTAGCGAGGGCGGGAGTGAGGAGGGTGGTGGCGTGGTGACTCGTGGCGGGGCGAGGGAGAGGAGGAGGAGCTCGGAGGCGCTGTCAGGGCCAGCTGCTGCCCAACCCCTGCACTCCGGTCACGCCCGTAATCTAAACTACGGGCATTAGAGGGGCGGTACCGCCCCAACTCTCTCCTCCACTCTTCATCAAAGGCAGCTGCCTCACCTGAAAGAGAAAGAGTTTTACAATAGTGAATAGGAGAATTTATTTTGACAGTTTCAAGACAAAATTTAAGCAGTAGCTGGCAGTTACAGGGGAAAAAAAATAAGAAAAGAATAAAGAACAAGGGATTTGACCCACTCTCTTCCAGGTTGAAGTAGTCCTGTCTCTCTTCACGGTCTCCGGTGAGACGGTTCCTTGACCGTTCCATCACATGACCTCTCTCACCAATGTGATGCCCTATAGCCATTCGCTCCAGTCCACTCTCGCTGTCCCGCATCGTTTGACGCGTCTCTCTGATCTAAACAAACATACACACACAGAAACAATAAGGGGTCATTTAACAGTCGTGCCACGCTCTCATTTTCAGTCTTTTAGGGATGGGAATCAAGAGTAATCAGAATAATTTTAATGTTAAATAAATCTCAAATTCAAGGAATAATTATTTGGTAAGGAAAAAGTGCATTTCTGTTGCCAAATTCAAAACAAAAATATATGAACATTTCTTTTTTTTTTATAAAACACCACTGACAAAAAACATAATGTTCATCTTTTTAACACACATGAACAACCTTATTGTTTTTAGGTTGTCTTATGAACAACCATTTGCGAACTTCACTGATTTAGGTCTCAAGAGCTACAAGTACAGCATAACAGTATCAGTTCTTAGGTCATAGATTCAGACATGATTAAATGAATGACTTGTGGTTCAGGGAGTTATATTAATTGAAAAGAAAAATTGGGATTCATTTACATTACAAGAGACAGATGTTTTAGACTTTACTTGTCAGTGTATGAAAAAAAGAACTGGCTAATAAGAGTCATTTGCTTGAGAATCGGACTTCTCTGGTCATGCAGTATGTTTTTAATCAACTAAAAATAACCGCCTCATAAGAGTAATTTGCTTCAGAACTAGACTTGACTGGTCCTGTAAAAAAAAAAAAAAAAAAACAGCTAATGAGAGTCATTCGCTCAAGAACCGGACTTCACTGGGCGTGCTGGTTTTTTTTTTTATTCACTAAAACCAGCTCATAAGCGTCACTCACTTCAGGGTCGGCCTTAAATGGTTGCTTTGTATGTTTGAAATTCACACACACAGAAAAAAAAAACCTCATGAGAGTCACTCACTCAGAATCAGACTTTTGGTCTCTATGTATGTTTCATGCTATTTAGCAACGCCAGGTTCGCACATACTCCGTTTGCAGTGCGTATGCATTATGTATTATAGAACGCATTGTTTTTACATATGATTCATTTGCAGTGCGCAACTGATCTGCGGCTGTATACCACTAACACAACATGTATTCATATTTTTTTTAAATCCAAAAGTTGTTACTGAAAATGTTTTTTCAGCATTGTGATTCTCTTTGTACACAGTGCAGTTATACAAACTCTCATAGATGTATTCACATTCAAATTTAAACGGATTATTAAATTTATTAGTTCTATACAGATTTATATATTAAAGGGATAGTTCACCCAAAAATGAAAATCCTGTCATTAATTCGTTACCCCCATGTCATTTCAAACCAGTAAGACTATCAATCCATCTTAGGGGCACAAATTAAGATCATAAAACTAATCCATTAGAATTAAGCAGTTTAGTCCAAATTTTCTGAAGAGACGTGATCGCTTTATATGATTGAATTTAGGCTTTTATTTACATAAACATTCATCAACTCACACATCAGTTATGGTAAACAGAAGCTCAAGCATGCTTGCTTGATATGTGATAATGTGTTACGCAGCACGTTTGAGCTTCCGCAAGAACCAATGAGGTTTGTTCTCCACATTAAGCAAGCTCGGTTGAGCTTCTGTTTATATTCACTGATCAATGTTTATATGTGAATAAAAAACCAAAATAAATTTGTTCATCATATAAAGCGATCGAGTTTCTTCAGAAATGTTGGACTAAACCGCTCGATTCATATGGATTAGTTTTACAAGCTATTTATGAACTTTTTGAAGCATCAAAGTGGTAGTTGCGTAGCTGCAAATGGAGGGACAGAAAACTCTTACATTTTATCAAAAATATCTTAATTTGTGATACGAAGATGAACGGAAGTCTTGCGGGTTTGGAACAGCATGAGGGCGAGTAATTAATGCCAGAATTTTTTTTTAGGTGAACCATTCTTTTAAGTTGTAAAATATACTTTTCGTATTTTAAAATCACAAACTTTTCAAATGAAAACTTACACTTGACAAAAACAGCCAATTCACATGCCATATAGATTTTGCATTTAAATCTATATACAATAAATCCTGTGGGTCATAAAGAACCTTACGTTTCCCCACCTCCACGAAGAGACGAGTGCCGTCAATTTTGTCGCCTTTTTTATTTAAGTGTGAGGTAAGGAGTAGTTCTCCTTGCTTTACACTTTTGGCAAAAAGCCAAGTGTTGACTGTGAAAGAAGATAGTTTAATTATAAGCATTTATGGTTAGATTATTAAATTTTCATGTCAATCCATTTTTATTTTTATGCGAACAATGTGCTGTCACTTTAATTCAACGCGTGGAGCACAGCAAAAATAGATTCTGTGCTGGAAACGATCGCTGCACTCCTGCAGAATGCTCTATCCTGTTAACGTGGGCACAGAAAAAAATACACATCAAATAAGCATCGCAAACGGAGCATGTGTGAACCTGGCGTAATGCGTGGAACCCTTTCAGAGTATTTTAATCTGCCGCTGTGCCCTGATCCGTGGAAGAATGCACATGTGAATTACGTTAACAGAACCAAATGATATGAAAATCATTTGGTTGTGTTTTTTTGTTTTTTTTTAATGGATCTTCTGAATATGATTAATTGCATACATGTTTTAGCCATCATGACAGAAGCAATTTAGCAAATGATGAACAAATAATGGAGAACATCATTATAAATGGGCATATATCCAGATACGTGCCAGATATTCAAGATTGGTGTTTAAGAATCAGTCATGGACATGCCTGCCTCAATGTCTATAACATAATACATGGTGTATATGTAAAACATGGTAACACTCTGCTGTGTGTCTATGTCTCTTACACCCCCAGGAGCAGTGCGGAATTCACTGGTCTGCTGATAGACTTTCGGTGCTCCTGGATCTGTGGAGGAGTATGAGATGACTGTGGAGGAGGAGAAGGTCTGGCAGTTTGGAGAACCAGACATTCGTTCCTGAAGACAAAGAGAAGTTATGAAAGTGTGATCTAAGATCAGTTGACCTCAATCATTTGTGCAATTGTATTCTCTCAAAACAAATATTTCATGTTGATTTCACATTAAAATAACTTGAAACTTGAAAGTCACAGTCTGCACTTACTCCAGTTCAAAAGCTGCAAACAATAATGCACCATTGCAATCAACAAACGGAAGCCTTGTTCTTGTTATTGAAAACCACAGTGTTTCAATATTTCAGAATTGTGGCTGCCAGGCCACCATGAAACTCACCATGTTCTCCATCATCCCACTCATCATACTGAACATGTCCATGAAACCTCCACCCTGAGAAGAAACAAAATGCACTCACATTAAAATTATTTATGATACTGCACCATTTCTGTCACTCATCAAATTAGTGAACTTCATTGAACAGGCAAAAAGGGTGAACAAGGAACAGTATCATACCATTCCCATCATGCCGAAGGGGGTCAAGGCTCCAGCTTGTGGCTATACAAAAAATGGACAATTTCATTTTTAAAACAAATCTAAAATCACCTATAACACCTAAAAGTACAATTGAGACAAACTGCCGTCAGAGATGCCAAATCAGCATCAAACTGATAGTCAACATATTAACATGGTCATTTTCACTTAAAATGTTCAAACCGGGCCCTGTTTTTGTGGCTCTGTCGGCTACCTGTATGCGTGTACGCGGATGCTGGATCTGAGGGGTGAGAGGAAACGGATCCATCCCAAATGACCCAAAGAGACTCCTCATTTGGTGCCTGTGTGCCGCGAACGGATCCCTGTCGCAAAATAACATGCATATCATTTATAGTCATAACATTTATTTGAAAGCACAAATTGATTGTTTTGTAATCCTCAAACATTTGCCCTTTTAAAAGAACTAATACTCACATCATGTATGGGTTGTCATCCACATCATTCAAGTAGTGAAACATTTTTGTTGGTCTTTCTTGGTTGGTTGAACTTGCACCAATAAATAACTTCAGTCTCTTTAATCAAAAGCCAACACAACAATAGCTCAGGGGCTCTTAATTGGTCAACCAATCATCAAGCTCCCTTTGCCAGATACGCAAAACACGCTCAATTGGAGAATTACACAATTCGGCCTGCACGTTATATTACTTGACCACAATGCAAACCATCAATTTACCGAGCGAAATAGATAAAACACCCTGATATAATAAAGCAGCTCTGCAGAACATTTATACCTAGGCGAATACTCTCGAATATTCCAGACAGGTGCTAATCCAAAACAGCCTGCAAGCTATTTCAGATCGTTAGCCTAGCATAATAACAAGCGCGCTGAAATGATTTGTTTTAAACCACAACAAGATTCGGAGAGGTACAAGTCAAGGTGAATTATGACAAGCCGACGAGAAAAACAGCAGCACGCAGAGCAGACGGACCGACGGAAATAACCGCCGCAGATGAGCACAGGAAGACAGTATGACAAAGGAAACAAAACCTTGAAGATCTTGGGCGAATATCTTGCTCTTCTAAGAGATTCACGCGCTGTTTTTCGGGGTGTATTACATCAGAACCGATGCTGTGTCACGCGCTGACACTAAAAAATAAACTCCATTGAGGAAGAGATGGCTTTGATAGGAAGATTACGTGCACTTAGTAAAGCAGGCACAAAAGCCAAACGTCAACAGAAAAGAGCGATGGGAGGGGGAGGAAGAGGAGGGGAACAGCCCTGTTCACATTCCGGTGAATCAAGATAAAAGTTTAAGCTCTGCCCTCAAAATAATAATATTTATTATTATTTTGGTTCAGATGCTTATATATTTTGGTCTCCCGTGGGTCATTCGAAGGTTATCTTATTGTTTTTAGAGCATTATTAATTTGATGCTTGGGCATAAGCTCAGTATGGACGTTGTGCAATAAAGTTAACGTTATATGTTTTGAAAATGTGAGGAAACAAGAGAGTTGCATTAAAGACATTAACTACACTATACGTTTTAATTTTGTTTTATTTTGTGTATACATTTTTATTTTATTGATATTTTTAGGATTTGTTATTTTCTTATATATTTGTTATTTTGGCATTGAGTGTGCATTTGTTGATTAATGTGTGCAAAATATTAGGTAATTTGAAATGGTAAAATTGTACTATACATTACAATATATATGTGTATGTATATGTACAATATATATGCATATGATTGAGGAGGGGGCTTTTATCCTGATACAATCCTTAAATTGCCTAGGCTTTGTTCTCTGTTCTCGTGTTCCGAAATTCCTTACATTTCACGTTGAAAAAAAATATATATTTTTCAAGATTAAATATAAATAATAGAGCTTTTTGCTTGTCTGTCGCTAGATGGCAGTATACAGGACGCCAACAGAGAGCCTCTCATCGACAGAAGGAAAGCCACCCTTCCACTCGTTTCCAAATTCGGTCACGTGATTGTCTATATCAAGCTTGTTTTATTCATTTCATTTCAGATCTTGTTTATTTTTTGTATATAATTTTTAGTCATAGTGGTTTGACTAAAACTTTTTGACTGCACAAAAACTTGTCCTCCATGACTTTTGGATAATAGCCAACAAAAATATGGGTTTAGCAGCCCCCTAGTGTGTTCATGTTAAGGACTTTTTTTATTATAAATTGTATGTATTAATATAATATATTGGCTAATAGAAATGGGAATTAAAAAGCATTTTAATCATAGACATATAATGATTTTACTAGCATTCTCAAACCTTTGGACCACACGCTTTTCATTCTTCATTTTGGAATGTATTTTTTAATATATTCCACTTGAAAGTATAAATAAAAAATGTGTATAATCCTAAAAAGCCCTCGTGCGCCCCTGGCGGCCACTTGAGAGGAACTGCAGCCTGTGTTGGGCGTGTGCGCAGAGTGGGCATGCTGAATATCGCAGAGTCTACAACTGGACGTTTTTCGCTTTCATCACGTCAGATTGATACTCTCAAACCCGGACGTAACCAACGCCTAGTCGCCGGAGAGGAACGGTAAGCAATTCTTAATCTGTAGCATTATTTTATATGGCTTTTTATTCGATCAACCTGTATTTAAACAGTACACGTCCTTTGTCAGGCTTTACCGTTGTGTAATTTTGATTTAGGGTGATTTGTGGCCTCTCGGCAGTGCTAGCGCGTTAGCTTAGCCTCGCAGCATCCTGTCGCCTTCTTTACACAAAACTTTGATTTACTTCACTGCTGACAAATCTCTTCAGGATTATTTTCGTTTTCTATAATAACCCCAAACTACCAATTTCATCGCTATTCACTGTAGTATTCAATTAAGTAAATTTATCAGGTGAAGTGTATAACTTTATTGGTGGGGGAAGAAAGTTGAATTAAATCATTCTAATGTAAAATCCGACTTTTATTTTTAATAAAATGCGTCCCGTGTCGTGTTTATAAAATAAACACAGCCTTGAATCAACGATAAACAGGAGCATTAGTGTTGTACTTTTAACTGTTAAGCTATCAGGGTTTTCGTTTGTTTTATTGTCCTTAATTGGTCTTCAAAATAAAGACGAAAAGTTTAAATAAGGTTTAATATAAACAATAAAATTCAGAAACCGCAATGAAGCTGAAAAGCAGGCGATATTGTTAGTGCGAGAATGACAAAGTAATAAAGCCTTCCTCTAAGCAGCGTTAATATGCGGAAGCAAATAAAATCGGACACATTCTTGTAGATGTCTCTCTGTATGCCTGCCTTTGTCTCTGAAATCTAATCACATCACTTAGGGCTTATTGACAATTCTGCTAAATGCATTCACCCTGACATTGGCGACAGTGAACGGTGGGACTAAACGAAACTAATGATTCCTAAATGAGGTATTTCTGAATCCCACGAGGGCCATTGTAAGTGATAACATAATTTTCATCCATTCTCTTTTACCATATAGATGCAGACCATAAAGTGTGTGGTGGTTGGAGATGGAGCTGTCGGAAAGACCTGCCTCCTCATCTCATACACAACCAACAAATTCCCCTCTGAATATGTTCCCACGGTAACGGAGTAAAGGGTCATTGATTTGGGGAAGGGGGCACAGTGAATGAATGATTATGAGTAATAATAGTAGCTGTTATGATCTATTGTGTGCCTTGTGCCGTTTCAAATTAGGAGCTCTCATGTATGTGTATGTCAAAGGATATTGATTAGATTATTGTAGAAACCTTTTTAGTATTAGATGTGTAGTGTTGTCTGAAATACAATGTATATAAATGAGTTATTTTTGTTTGTTTTGCAGGTTTTTGACAACTATGCTGTCACAGTGATGATCGGAGGGGAACCGTATACGCTGGGGCTTTTCGACACAGCAGGTAATGCGGTCTGGCGCTTGTTTACTCTAGACATTAATCTGATTTGATTGCCCACACTTTAATTTTTTTTATGTAATGATGACTGATTTGTTCAGTCAGTATCTAGTACATCAACTTTGGTTACCATAATATTGACTTAAGTGTCAACATGATACCAAGAGATATGAGAGAATAGCTGTCTCTGTGGAAAAAGAAGATGGTAAACTGGAAATTTGGCCTCTGCTCATTTCTATCTTGCCACGGTGCTGAACTCATGAGAAAACATAAGTTACAGGCTTTTTATGCAATAATTCATACCGTTTAGACCCGCTGACTTATTTGCTTATTCACTATTCACTATCTAGTGGATGTCACACAGCTCAGTATACGAGGAGCAAAAATGTGTATTCGGATATGGCTTTAGACATTAAAACACATTTGATGATGTTACATATGTATGCCACAGCCTGATAAAAACTATTTTATTTTGATATAGGATAAGGATTTATTAATTAAGTGGTGAAACAATAAGAAAAAATGGTCCGATATAAAATATACACGGTGACTACCATTCAAAAGTTTGCAAATTAAAACTTTTATTCATTAAGGACACATTAAATTGATTAAAAGTGTCGGTAAAGACATTTATAATGAGAGATAAGATTTCTATTAATCAAAAAATCCTTAAAAATGTTCCATGGTTTCCACGAAAATATTAAGCAGCACAACCATTTACATTGATAATGATTTTAAAAAAAAAATATATATATATATATTAAAATAGAAAACATTATTTTAATAGGTAGTAATATTTCACAATACTACCGTTATTACTGTATTTTTGATTAAAAAATGCTGCCTTGGTGAGTATAAGACAAATTAAAAAAAAACTTACCAACCCCACACTTTTAAATGATAGTGTACATTAATTTATAATTTCCTCTTGCTATTTTTCAAGATGGATTGAATTACTCAATCTTTGCTGTTGTGTTCAGCAAAAAAAGCTGCATCTCAAATGACTCTCAGAGCAGAAGAGAGGCTGTAATGAACTGCATCTGTTTCTGTTCTCTCAGGTCAGGAAGACTACGACAGACTTCGGCCTCTCAGCTATCCGCAGACAGACGTATTCCTTGTTTGCTTCTCTGTTGTTTCTCCTTCCTCCTTTGAGAATGTGAAAGAGAAGGTGGGTGTTTATTAAGTGCTTTCTGCTTTCTTGCTTGTCTCACTGTTTGAGCATCAGGACATGGAAGAGCTCCCTCTCTCTGGTGGTGGTATACTAAACTATGTCATGATTTAGTGTTTACATTTTCAGTTTACTATTCCTCCATATTTATGGCATGGTATCATGTACAGATACATTACAGTGTTGATACATTCTTTAACAGCATAGTATGTTTCATACATTCAGGTTTTACTTTGATGACACTGACGTCACATGTTTAGTGTCATTAAAACACACACTTAGCAGTACCTGATTTTCCTGCTGGACTTGGAGAATGGAACTCATGTGAAGAATCTATTTAAATCAGTGTGTATGTGAAAAGCACACTCATTGCACCTCGGTGTGTGCATCAGATTTATGTAGAGATTTTGTATTTATTAGTCGTTTTCTCTTCAGATTTATAGTGTGAAGTCTTTAAAGGAATAGGTCACTCAAAAAAACTCCCCCCTCAAGCCATTCTAGGTGTATGTGACTTTCTTCCTTCAGTCGAACACTACCAAAGTTATAATAAATAATATCCTTGCTCTTCCCACCTTTGTTATGGCACTGAATAGTGTCTGAGTTTTTGAAGCTCCAAAAAGCGCATCCATCCATTATAAAAGTAATCCATATGACTCCAATGGGTTAATAAATGCCTTTCTGAAGTGAAGCAATGGGTTTTTGTAAGAAAACATGCGTGCGTTCACAAGAGAGTCGAGTTCCGGCGGAAGGTTGTCATACGACATATGACGTAATCAAACCATAAGCTTCTGTGAGATTTAACGAATGTGGAAGTGCAGAGGACAGAGCTGAACAAAACTCTGGTCACAAATTAGAAGTCTAAAATGAGAAGTTAAAAAGTCTGAAGATTTCGATATAAGAGAATAGGGGCTACGTCGGGTCAGAGCTAGAGGTCAACCGATTGATCGGTTTTGTCGATTGATCGCTGGATCAACGCTGGAACGCATCGGTTATCGACAAAAATCCATACTGATAGTTTTGGGTTGCGTCAGTTGCTGGAGCGGCTTAGAAGGGTCCGCTGTCGTCATACGACAGTACGAGAGCGGCCTCTAGAGGCAAAATAAACCTATCACTGACGCCTCGTGGAGTTTGTTTTGACACATGAGACTGCGCGCTGCACAGAGAGGGAGACTTCCAAATTTAAAATAGACAATCAATCGGTATGTTATACAGTACACTACCCTATGTTTTATCATATCATTATAGAGTAATTAGTTTGTTGACTAGATTCTGCATTAGAGGAGAACAGCAGTTTGTTTGCTGTCGTGGCTGGGAGGACGCTAACATTAGTAGCACCTAGCAGTTTGAATAATTTGACAAAAACACACGTAAGCCTGACCCAAATGTTTAATGTCACAGTTGTTACCATCTGTTTGCATTAGTTTATATCAATCCAGCTGGTCTCTTTTATGCATTCCTTAGCCAAAATAAGTTACATATTTAAAGCTAGTGACGCGAGACGCTGATATGTTCATGCAGCCGACAGAAACAAACAAATCAAAAATGCATTCGATTTTAACATTTACTAATACAATTTTAAATGTTACATCTGTTAATTTAAGTTAATGCACTATGAACTAGCATGAATGATAAAGGTATATTTAATATATTTATATTTATTTATATTTAAAAGTACAGTACATTTTCATGGTTCAGTACTGTTCTTTACTGAGCATTATTACTTTGAGCGCTAACCCGGACGTCGAGGTCACTTCCGTGATTTGGGAAAAGCCCGGGTATTTTTGGCATATCCAAATGTTTTTTTATTTTTTTCTGAGGTGTTGACAACTTAGTGTTAACTAATAATTGTTGCAAACTGATACTACAAACAAAATATTACTGCATTCCTGGAACTGGACGTCGTTACACTACATCCTTATGCATCGCTTTCTGCCAGGACTTTTACGGGCTTTTCCCAAATCATGGAAGTGACCTCGACGTCCGGGTTAGCTGTTTGGCTCGAGGTCATGATGCAAAGGACCTTAGGTTGAAATTACTCTGAACCATCCCTTTAAAGGTGCTCTAAGTGATGTTGGGTGACGTCACTTCTTGTTGACGTTTAAAGTATTGTCAAACAAAACGGAGGCTAGCTAGACCCTCCCTCCTCCTCATCCGCGCACTAACCCCCCAAACCACACCCCAAATCCTTCTTGTCGGTTATTGGCTGGAACGGTTTGTTATGTTTCGTGGTGCAGGTTAGCCCAGTTTGTTTTTGTTGCCGTTTGTGGAGCATGGGGTGTCTACAGAGAGCGCGTTTTTTTTACAGTGTGTTCAGGGGACAGGCAGCTAGCGGATGGTGAGGAGATGTTTGCTGTATGTGACAAAAAGTGTTTTGGCCTAAAAAACGCATGACATCGCTTAGAGCACATTTAAATGAAAGATAAAATATGATAGAGCAACATAATGAACAGTTAAAGTAACAGAGGCTCATACAATACATTGTAACATGCTTTTAACTAAACAAATTAAGCCAACTAATTATATATATTCTTTTGGTTTCTCTACTCAATATATAAGAAAATGCAGTGAAAATACAGGTATCAGTTTCAGCAATTACCAAAAATGAAAGTGGTATTGGTGCATCGCTAATATAAAGTGATCAGTTGGACTAAATTTGGTTATCAGGAAAATGTTTTGTCAGCTCCGTGATTCTCTGTCGATGGTCAGATTAGCTTATCCAGTTTTGCACACTTTGTCATTCTGAGTTTGTTGGGATGTTTGTTTCTGATTGTGCTATGATAAATAGCTCTCTATACTCTCTCACCATTCATTTGTCCCCCTCTCTCTTTCTCTAAGTGGGTACCGGAGATCTCTCACCACTGTCCACGCACTCCATTCCTTCTGGTGGGCACTCAGGTTGACCTGAGGGACGACAGTAACACTGTGGAAAAACTTGCCAAAAACAAGCAGCGCCCCATATCACCTGAGAGCGGGGAGAAGCTGGCCAGAGACCTCAGAGCTGTCAAATACGTGGAGTGCTCCGCCCTCACACAGGTTAAAAGAGCAGCCGCACACACCTATGATGACATAACAGCCTTCCTCACTTATCATCACCCATGTGACCTACTGCAAATGATGTTTCATTTTATGATCTCTTTCTTACAGAGAGGCCTTAAGAATGTTTTCGACGAGGCAATACTCGCTGCCCTTGAACCTCCAGAGACCAAACCCAAGAAGCGCTGCATCCTTTTGTAGGAACACAAGCAGTTGGTTTTGCGCTCACTCCAACTAGAGAGGCAGAGAAAAGGAAACATTCTGGTGGGGTTTTTAAGTTTGGTAGGGCTTGGATTTGGAGTAGAGTTATTATTGGGAAAAATCATGGGAACAAAACAGCAAAAAAAGAAAACGTGATACTTGAGGAATTTGGCAACAAACATGGTATTGCAAACAAATAAATGCACACTGTGCCTTTCTAAATGTTTCTAGAAGAATGGAAGAAATTAGAGAACCCTGTAACCAATAACACCCTTACAAACAAAGATAAAAAAAGATACAGGCGCACTTTATGCATGTGATGCCTACAGAACAACATAAAGATCCACTTTAATGCTTTAAGTGTCAATTACATGTAATCGATCCAAAAAAATGTGCGACAGTGGCACAAATATATGAGATTAAATGCTTCAGGTTTCTGATCGCCATCAAAAATGAATGAATTGAAATGCTTTTGCTGGACAAATGTCGGGTTTGTCCCTGACACATGCTTTGCTCTAAGCTGCACAAGGGTGGTTAGCACACAATGTCTAAAAACAGCACATTTCATGAAGTGTAAAGGCGAACATGCTGACTGCTCTGATGAGCGCTTCTGCAGGGCTCAGCTATTTGCTCTAACCTGTGGATAGCGTGCGTGCAGTAAGCTGATTTGAGCTTTCTTGAATTTCTTCAGTTGAGCATTTTCGCTACATTGCAAAATTGCCATGGGCACAAAGGCGATTCATGACAAGTTTGCCTTTTAGTGTTGCTTTAGGGTCTGTTTTCAGTTTTTAATGTTGCGTTTTTGCCAGTTCTAGACGTTGGACTCACACGACACCTCTAGGCAGGTTCTGTCCTATATGTGGTCACTTACTGTTGTTAATACGTTCTGGACTGTATCTGGCACAAAAGCAAGCTAACGTTATTGGTTTGGGCGTATAATTAGCTCTAATCACTGACAATGGCGTTGGATAGAACATATACAAAAATAAACCGTAACAATTTTAGATATTTTAATTATTAAAAACAGTTTTTATGTTGGATCAGAGTGTTATGGCTATAGGAATCTCACAGTATGGCCACATCCCCTCCGAAGTAACGTGTTATATGGTTTATAAGAGAGTTTGGGACATTTTGTGGGAGCCAATGGATTCTTAGTTCACAAGCATTTGTTTCTTCCTGTATGAGCCAGACTGTTCTCCTCTTCTGTGGTTCATGCTCCTAGAATCTCTTAAGTGCATTTACTCTCGAGCCATGCAGTGCCTTCTGCTGGCTGTTTAGAAAACTGAATTTTATTTTTTGTTTTTTGCCTTTTTCTCTTTTTGTTTTGACTTGGAGTATGATGTATTAAATGTATTACTGTTTTTCTCTTGGGTGAATGAATTTAGTGGTGCCACATTTTGAAACTTGAGTTTTTTTATGATTTTTTTTGCTAGAGTACCATTTGATTGTGATTTTATTAATAAAATAACAAATTGAAATGTAATATTTTGAATAACCGATTATAACAGTCGTGTGAGTAAAAAGGATGATAACTGATGATGACGGTTTATAATGTTGCCTTTTCTTAGTCAAGTTCTGCGGTGTTTGGAATCTCACTATATTTGTAATAAAAGTGGTGCGACTGACACAGCTGTATTTGTATCCTGCTTATTAGATTATTATGGTATTTGGTGGTGTGTTTCAGCAGACAAACGTTAAAGCATGTACACTTCAAAAGTTTGAGGTTATTTATTTATTTATTTTTTTTTTTTTTTAAGAAATTAATACTTTTATTCAGCAAGGGTGCATAAATTGATCAAAGTGGCAGTAAAGAGATTTCTATTTCAAATTAGTGCTGTTCTTTTAAACTTTATTCATCAAAGAATCCAGAAAAAAAAGTTTCGACAAAAATATAACCAGAAAATCATTGATTAGAAATGTTTTTTGATCACTAAATCACAGTGATTTATTTCTGAAGGATCATGTGGCAGTGAAGACTGCAGTAATGATCCTGAAAATTCAGCTTTGCCATCACAGGAATAAATTACATTTTAAAATGAAGTTAGGTTTTACTGTTTTTGGTCCAATAAATGTAGCCTCAATGAGCATGAGAGACAACTTTCAAAAAGTCCTATACCTACCCCAACATTAGTGTAAATATTCATTTAAAATGTATCAATCCATACATTTTCAATCCACAAAACCACTTTCCACATTTAAGATTTCAAACAACTTTATTTTAAGCCATTTAGATTATAAAAATGAGACAATAATAATAAACAAGCCTCTAATCTATGCAATAGGACAAGCCGAAACAAAACAGCTGAAGCCGAAGAGTTTGCAGGTGGAACTTTCCATCCAGAGATAATGCCACACAGGCATGATGAACTCAAATAAATAAACATAACCAGCAAAACTGAAAAGAAAGTATAAATACAGTACACAGGGAGAAAGCAACTCTAGACTAGAATTTAATGCTAAGGCCTCAGACTAAACTAACATTATTCTCCTGCTGTTATTCAAGGGTAATCTCGGCTTTAAGAGCGTTGTCTGAAGAAGTTAGTTAATGGTTTTTGTATTTTATGTGTATTTGAGCATTTAAGAAATGTAATGGTGTCTGTGTGTTCCAGTTCAACACATTGCCCTTCAACAAAAGTGCTATTGAAGATTAAAATAATTGTAATGTCACATTTAAAAGAACTTTAAATTCACCAAATTCAGGGCATGATGCAGGATGTTTTGGATGGAGCAGGTTTGTTCTTCATCATGTGGGCATTAATGCAGGCTGGCATGAGATGAGGTGCTTCTTGTGCGGTTGTGCGCTTTTTCTAGGTATGTCTCATTCTCGGCAGGTGTGTATGAGCACTGTGTTCTTACACTGCTGGCAACGAACTGAGCAGCACCAGGAGAACTTACAGGAGCAGCGCTGCACCACCTCAGCCCGGCCTGCTCGGAAACCTGGGCCACAACATAACAGTTCACATCCATCTGGTGCCAACCGTGAGGTTCCTAGGACGTGGAACAATAGGAAAGGATGAGTAAAGAGCGATGAAATGACATGTAAAAACGGAATTGATAAGAGAATTAATTTTATACTGATTATTTAAGTTGGTAATTTGGATTTTTACACTTTTACCATTACAACGTCGTCCTGCAGTGCCTGGAATGCCATTGTCTGGGTCTAAGCGGCAGAAATCTGGTGAAGAAGCCAAGTAGACAAGGTCCCGTGTGGCTGGGGGCTTCACTTGGGGGTCCCGTGGAAGGAGAGCTGTGCGAGAGCCCACGCGTGTCAGCCGTACCTAAGCAGAAAGTGTGGCTGTGACCCTTGAACTTGGCAAATTACATACACAGATTTCTTCTACAGTACTGCAATAGCAAAATTCTAATGCAGCATTGTATGTATCCTTCACAGAGAATGTAATCCAAGAATGCATTGCGACAAACTCCAAAAATCATCCAAGATGGTGGATTTCACTCAGTGCTTAGAAATATTGATGAGAAATGATTCAAACTAATAAAATGAACTATTTCACCCGTGTGAAACACATTATTATGCTTATTAGAATTTTGTGTTGTTAGCTTAGCAACATCCTAACACCAAACTCTACAGAGTGCAACAGTTGGATTTTGGAAGTGAATTTTTGACAATAACTTAGAAACCTTTAAAGCAGACCTACTGTGAGCTATGAGGTTGTTTATCGCCGTTATATGGTTTTGATGAAGCCATCAGCCCCACATTATTTCAACTTATTTTTTAAATTAGCATGTTTAACTGTGAAATTCTGATGATACTTATGATTCTGCAGAGAAATCTCCACCAGTCAGAAAATTACACGTAAATCATGCCAAAAGAATTCTTCAGCGCAACCCACACCAATGAAGCACTGCAAATGAGGTAAACGAGTTAGTTTCCTTATGCCTAAATATTTGTACACATATGCATGTTTTGCAATAAACATACTTTTTACATCTGTAATCAGCTTTCAAATCAATAGTTTTATATTTCTCCATTTTATTTGATATGTCATTTGCAATGCTTCATGGAATCGTAATTATTTCCCTCATTAAAGCGTTAAGTACACAGTTTTACCTTTGTCTTATTGTCTGATTTTTAAAATAATGATTTGCTTCAAATCAAAGTTTGTAGTGTTGTGATTCACCTGGTTGATAAGAGCCTTAAACCAAGGCCGCTAAAAGTGACTGATCACTATTGCACTCTATTGAAACTGTAAAACTTCAGTGTAGAGTGCCATTTGTGGAACATATGCAGTTTCTACCTAAGTAAAGCATTCTAAAAAATCAGTCATGAGAATCACTTATGAGTTTCCGTCTCAGTTAGGATTCTGCCTTAGAAGACAGCTATCTATGTAGGCAACAGTCAGTGAGGCAACTGGAACAGAGCCATTGTAACACATACCTCTGTGGCCCCATCAAAGCGTTCTTTCAGCACAGCACCGACCCGGCGGAACGGAGGCATCACCTTCCAGCAAGTTCTGAGCTCACAGGACCCCGAAACACCGTGACACTTACACTCCACCTGCATGTTGTGGAGGATAGCCTGAACAAGGACAGAGAAAACCATAAAAACCAATACGCAGTTGGTGATAAGTTTTGATATCAATCAATAAGTGAAACATCTTGCTTGCCTTCCGTCCTGCTTCGTTATTGTGAATGTTCATTAGCGGTCGCCCTGATGACATGCCTTTAGCTCTCTCTGGCTCGTCCACAAAGGTCTGAGAGAATGCAACGCCATAGGACAGATTATCAGAGCAACCTGACCACTGGAAACCTTAGGGTGAGCAAGAGGAGGCACATGTTTGGCATATATTTTTTGTCAGTGTGAAATTGTTATTGACATGTTTTAAGACTCACCTTCAGGACTGACCCCCCTGACCTTTCGGTCACAGCCGCACCTCTCCAGTTCTCCCCTGCTACAGCCCCGAGTCACAGCCACAGCAACTGCTGCCGATGAAAGAGCATGGACAAAAGCCGCCTCACGGGTGCCTGAAGACAGCACATAAACTGAGCAAGGCTAAACGGGGTTGTCCTTTAAAGCTGATTGTATTGATTGCATCTTGTGAAATTAATAAAATAAGAATGTGGGTAAATAATGAATAATTTAACACAAAAATTCACAGTGGTTCTCAACTTTTTTGACTTGAAGGCCACCCTTTGTCCAACACTATTCATACACTAACACCATATATATTGGTATTTATAAATAAAAAAATAAAAAATGTTTTTTACCAATAAACCTATCAGTTAAATTAAATCAACACTTGAGCCATGACAGCAAGGTATTTGAAAGTTGTAGCATAAAATAATCCAATATGTTCTATTCTGATATGTTGTGACATAATTGTTGTAACCTTGGTTCATGACTCGTCCAAACACATTGATCCCACGAGGAGTGGTGGAACAGTTCCAACGCCGGTTTCGGAACTGATGTTGGCACTGCAGTGGTTAAAATGGAACATGTAAGTCAGAGTTAATATATGCAGATATGAAACTGTTAAAGTCACATAAAGTTTAAAGATCAAGGCTCATTTGTAGTCTAGGAACATCTGTGGTCCTAAAATGTGACCGGGGCTACTTGCAATCACAAGCAGTGGAGTAAATGTAATTAGTTACTGTACTTAACCCTCTATGGGACATCCTAATTTATAAATTGCATTTAAAATACATTAATACAAATACTGTGCGTCATGCATAAATGACAAAGTCATTTTAAAGGATACATTTTCTGTGTAGCTGGCACTATTGTTCAGTACTAGTCTGGCAGGCAGTATAATAGTCTTTTTGCCTGTTTTAGGTTGATGTTAGTGAATTTGATAGAAGACAGAGAGGAAAAGCTGTACCATTTCCATAAAGTTGACGATAGTGATGCCAGTGCATCAGAAAATAAGGTTTGGGTACATTATCCTATATGCCAGTTTGGAAGATGTGATCCATACTACTACCAAAGGTCAGATGCCACTGCCTATTGGTCTCAAGAGTTGAAAAATCAAAAAGTTGAATTTCACTACAATCATTGATTTGGAATTCCAAAAAAGAAACAAAGTTTTTAATGCTTTTTGAAACACTAAGACATGGTTTCACTTCTTTCCAGGCAGGAAAGTTGCATCTGAAATTTTGTCAAGTTTTTGACATTTTCACATGTGAGTTCCACGTGAAATATAGTAGCACAAGATGAAATGGAATGTTAGTAAAGTTTTTTTTTTTTTTTTACAATATTTTTGGCGACATTGTTGTTTGACTGAGTATCAAAGATGTTAGCAACTTTTACTCTCTTGACTACATTTTTTATTAAAGGCAGGGTAGGTAGGATTTTTCTAAAAAAAAAAAAACATTCCAAATTTGTTTAAACTGTCTTTATATACCAATACATAATTAAAATGTAAGTACTCTGAAAAAGAGAGTATAAAAATCGAGTGTCTGTAGACCTCTCACGACTGTTGTAAACACAGCTCATTATTTCCATTCACTCCACCCCCTCCCTTCTGTGCTCCAAAGCCACGCCCCCAAAACACATGATCGCGCGACGCCAAATGCTCAGGCTCAGCTGGAAGACGCATTTATTTACCTGAGACGAGTGGAGAGGAAGGAGCGCAGTGCATGCAGTGACATCATGTCAGAAACACATGTAATAAAATACCTAACTTTATCACTATAAATATAAACAAATAAGATTTATTTTAGTACTCACTATCAAGCTAGCATATCGATACTGGTAAAGTTTAAAATATACTTAGTTTGATTCGGTAACAAGCTATATTTAGGTAACGAGCTATATTTATAGGTAACGAGCTATATTTATAAGGCAAAGCTAAAAACAGGTTACATTGATACACGTTTTTCCATTACCATCAGTTACAATGTGATGAAGGTGAATTTCGTGTAAGATTCATAACATATACGGTGTTTTGCGAGTTTCCATGATGAAAACATTGTTGACTCTAATGAGAACTACACTCCGGAGACAAGTAACGTTACCGCTTCGTCGGTTCGAGGACAGGTCCGGGGTCGAGGGTGAAGCAGAACTAACCAGGGTCCGAGGAAGTAGTTTTTGTCTTGTTTGCCTTCGCTGACTGCATATGCAGGTGCTTTGAATTTTGAATGCTCTTTTTCTGCCATAATTTTACTCTTCGTAGGTTCCGCGCCTCTTGCACTCCTCAAATCAAACGGGTGCGCGCGCATATGGGCAGATCTAGCAACAGGGGTGGTAGCCATGGTTGCGAGAGTGAGTGACAGTCGCCCAAACCAATCAATTGTTTAGTCCCGAATGGAAATAATGAGCTGTGTTTATTGCAGATTAAAAGGTCTACAGTCACTTGATTTTTATACTCTCTTTTTAAAAATCCTACCTACCCTAACTTTAAGTAGGCTATACGTAAATATATACGTTGAATATATTTGTCAGAAATGCAATTACTCGTTACATTTAGCATGGCACCTAACTTTTTCTGCAACAGTTTATTTCTGCTACAAAAGAAGCGATATCACCATCTACAGGGCAATGAAGATACAATAACTTGTGCGTTTTCCCCTTATTCATTCAAACTTGTCAACAAAGCTCCTTACACGAATGGCAGCAAATACGAGATGAGGACATGGCTGTACCTGGTGATGAGGCCGAAACCCAACACGTACAGTGCAAGTAGGCTTTGACTATTCAATCTTACTTAACATTATTTAAATTATTCGTTATATTAAAGACACATTTTTATGGATATTGGATATTGAAGGATATTGAACCGTGTTTGTTTACGTTTAAGAGGCTGTTGTGTCGACCTTGATTTATTGCAATAGAGGTGTTCAGTAACAGTTGTGTCTTGTTTTTCACTGGCATGTCTCTTATGTTGAGGACTAGTGCATATTTTAGCCTATATTCAGTACGAGTAAGACACTACTGCTCAGATAGCCCCTGGTGTTTCACAGAGCCTAATCCCAGACTAAAAAGCATTTTTGAGCTGTTTTAACTGAAAGCAATTTGCACTGCAGTGCCATTGTTTTTTCTCAAAATGAACACCAGCAATGTTTTTTTCTAAGGCACGTTTATAAAAGCTACTTAAATGTTCTAATTGAACTAAAGCCTAATCCTGGCTTAGTCTAAGCCCTCTCTGTGAAACCAGGCCTAAGACTTTTACTCAAGTAGTGTTGCAAATGGTGACTTGTAATGGAGTCATTTTCGCTACAAGGTATCTGTACTTTTACTTAAGTATGGTTTTCAGGCACTCTTTACACCTCTGGTTACAAGGAATAGACAGTACAAAATGGTCTATGTGGGTTTAATGAACTGTATTTTTTTCTGGGACAATGACAGTAGAAATTTACAGTACTTTTTGGTAGCCAGGACTAAACCAAAACTGACATTCCAAAATAAGAAGTAAAATGTGTGATAAAGGACCTTCTGTGTATATTTTTGACATGATTTTTTTTTTTTTTGCCATCATGTCCTTGAATAAATAAATGTTAGAATGTTCACAAAATTGTCATTGTGAGTCATTGTGTTTCAGGCTCTCTCACCTCTTCAATGACCATCTCTGCTGCCTTTCGCACGGACTCCATGACCTCCCCCCGTGCCCGGCACACCCCAACTTGGCCTGGTGACAATCCCCTCAGACGGCCACATGGTTCGGCACCAGACACAGGACGCGAGCGTGGCAGACGTGCCAGAGAACTACAGCGAGAGAGAGGTACAGCGTAGTAGAAGAACATGGAGAGTAAATCAGACACAAAACAGAAAAATAGTGTCAGAGAAAAAGTTGGCATATGAATAAAAGGATGACATTTTGTCAATGAATGTCGGGACAGGTAAATAAAAAAAACAGGGAGAGGAAACGAACAGAATTGTGTGAGAAAGAAATATGTCACCATCTTTTACAAGTTAGCCTATGGCATAACAAACAAACGCTTTCACACAAGCCAACTTACAGCCAGTTGGTTGCCATGGTGAGGTGGGGTGCCCATAGCAACAGCAGGAGGAGTCGTCCCGTGAGAGTCACTGAGGAGACTGTTGGCATCAGATTGCCTGTCTGTCTGTCTACCTGTCTGTCTCTGAATTAGTGTTCAACTGTGTTTCTTTCAGTTGTGCCTGTTACGTTGGGGTTGTTCCCCTCATATCTGTCAAAATCAATAGACAGGAAATTACATTACTGAATTGTTACATTATATAATAAATAGAATTAGCAATTACTTGAACATGAACTGCTCATACTTAATCACTGCTTTTATTTATATGCATGACTTGTATAATAATAATTAAAATTTTACAGATTATGACTATATTATATATCTATATTTAGATATTTTTACTGCAATTCAAATAATTCAAACAAAACAATTAGACAGCCTTCGCAATGTATTAAAGGATAAATTTTTACCACTTTGAGGTCCAAAAGGATAAAAAATATTCCTGTCGACGAACCGGTTAAATCGAGTTCCAGATCTGTCAATTATCCAAATTTAACACAAGCTTGATGATTGTAATTATTTCCACTTATGTTTTAAAGATAAAATGCCTCTAAGTTGTAATCTTATTGTCACACAGAGAGAGATATTCATCTTATGGCATTTTCATCCATGTCAAAAAAATCGATATCTATATCTCAATATCTCTTTGGTTGAGTAAAATAATCAGAACAGGAAAAATAAATGTATTAGTTGTATAGATAAATGATTAGAATCCTTTTATGAAATTCCATTTTCTTTGATGAACTAAAAAAGCTATAAAAAAAATAGAAATTCTATTTTTATCCTAAGAAAACACTTCCATTCCCTTCAGATCTGTATTAGTATATGTGGGGGAAAAAGTTTCCATTTCAGTAATCCAATTTGTCCAGCAAAATGAACAATTCCAAAGGTAAAAAAAAACAGATAAGTGTGGATGAAGTGATGGTTGTGGGGTTATAAAGGAAGGATGAATAAAGGGTGGGAGGGTTGGAGACCTCAGAGAAGGGAGGGGTGAAGATTTCGGCCATAGTACATTAACATTGAGGGATGAGCTTGCACTCATTGTCCAATTTACTCAGGACGTAATATGTGACCTCTGCTTAATGAGTCCCGCAGGATGGTGCCTTCAACTCGTGGGATTATACAAATGCTAACACACTCAACTGTGTGTTTGTATTTGTGTTGTGCGTCAAAAAGAGGGCAACTGACCAAAAGTCTAGTGCCAAATCACTGTCTAAATGCATACATCTGCAGGTCTGTGTGTGTAAGTGAGAGAGAGAGAGAGAGAGAGAGAGAGAGAGGGGGAATTCCTTTTGTCAATGCATGTGACTTGAGCATCTGTTACCTAGTATCAGTGAAGGGTGCATCAGAAAATGTTGCCCTTAAATCCTGAGACTCTCACAAAAGAGTTGTGCGTGAAAGCCAGCGGAAATTGACAGAGAAATACGTGTCGTAACAATAAATAACCTGATAGATAGAACAGCAGAAGTACTCAGACCTGTCCCGAAATGGGTCTGTGTGAACGTGTCTTACCTAATGTTTAATTTTCCCAAACTTTTGTTGCTCTTTTTACGAGTGTCCCCCCTCCCCCTTTCTTTCCTCCCTCTGCCCTGCTCCCTCTTTTTCTCTCTCTCCATATTGTCTTCGAAGAAGGGATGACATTTAGACAAGGAGAAGAAAACACAGTGCTGACAAATATTAGAACTGAGGCAAATAAATCACGAGAGAGAGAGAGAGAGAGAGAGAGAGAGAGAGAGAGAGAGAGAGAGAGAGAGAGAGAGAGAGAGAGAGAGAGAGAGAGAGAGAGAGAGAGAGAGAGAGAGAGAGAGAGAGAGAGAGAGAGAGAGAGAGAGAGAGAGAGAGAGAGAGAGAGAGAGAGAGAGAGAGAGAGAGCATTGGGACAAGATCTTGGATTTCATGTATCTACTGTGGCCTCCAAAAGTACTTGGACACTTAAGTCACACTTTAAAATGCAGTAGAAACAAGGGATTAAACCAAGTGGCATCTAACCTAAACCTAAACCTAAACCTAAAAACGAAAAACATTTTTGCAAGTACTTTAATTTGCTTGGCCTTGAGATGACTTTTAGTGGTTGTTTATTGTCAGTTTCCCTCAGATAAACCTGGACATGTCCACTAACATTTGACAATCAGAAAGTGTCCAAATATTTTTTTGTCTTTAAAAAAAAAAAAATTAAATAATTTACCTAACAAATGTCATTTACACATCATTTTTTAATATAAATGCCAATTGGTTAGCATTTTATTAAATATAGGCTATTTATTGCATACATTTTGTTATATTTTGCAAAAACATTCATACTACTTTTGATAAACATTTACTATATTCTATTGTAAAATGGAACATTAATTTGCTTTAAAAATGTTAATATCTCCATTAATGTTTTATAATACATTGCATATACATGGTCATGTACAAAAAATTGTAAGACTTCTTTTCATTTCTCCTTCGATATATCTCTATTGGTGTTGTAGATCTTTTTTTCTCTTTTTTTACATTTATTTACTTAAATACTCTAAGTCTGTTTTCACTGCTGAACTCTCCTGCACCTCAGCAAGCAAATAAATAACTGTGCCCTCTTACAGATTCACTGCCTTTCTCTTGATTTGAGCATTGCCCCCTATCTCTCCCCTCCCTTGTACTTTTTCACCCCTCTTCTCGTTGTATTCTCTCTTTGTGTCCTGCCGTCCTTCACAGTGACGTCTTGCACGGTCTCCCCCAGCAACACCATGGCGACCTGCACCCCCATGTCATGTCCGGCGCCTCTCTTCTCCTCATCTCTCCATCCGCTTACCGCTTTCTCATAAATAAAATCTCTTCTTTTTAAATCAAGTGTCCCATCTGTCGGAATCTGTTTTACACGCTTATTTGAGATGTCACAGTAGCTAATTGTGGCTGTTTTGTGTGATTTAACATGGGGTTCAGGTGGACACCTGTGCTGGACTGTGAATTACAGTTTAACAATTCTAGACTGTTACTGATTATTTGAAAATAATATACATATATTTAATTTTGTATAAATCACAAAATATGTAAAATACTAATTATATATATATATATATATATATATACTGTATATAAATATATATATATAAATGAATTGTTTTTAAATAATAATTGCACTGATATTCATTTTTAATATGAAATCATTTAAAAACATACATATGATTCAATATATATATATATACTGTATATATATATAAATTGAATTGTGTGTTTTTAAATAATTTTAAATGAAAAATGTATATATATATATATATATATATATATATATATATACACACACACACAGTTGCAATCAAAATGATTCAACCCCCGAGAAATTTTTTTTATGAGGCATCAGTACACTATTATCTAGAATCCAGAATCGGTCTGTCTTCGCCGGCCAAAAGTGGTCAGCGCAGACCACAACGATCTGCCCAGGTCTGTCGGTCCTGGGTGAGCCTCATCCAATTGTGTCCCAGATCTTGTCGTAGCGAGTCGCGCCATCGTGTTGCAGGGCGTCCACGTGGCCGCTTGATGTCGATCGGCAACCAGACGGTGACTTCGCGCGTCCATCTTTCGTCCGTCCGCCGCATCAGGTGCCCGGCCCAGCGCTTCTTGGCCTTGTTGGCCAGGTCCACCGCGTCGTCCACCCTGGCCATGGCCCGCAACTGCTCGTTGTGGACGTGGTCGGTCTGTTGGACCCCGATCATGCGGCGCTCGAGTGCGCGTTCAGTCACGGCCAGCTTTAGCCGGTCGGCCGCCGTCATTGTCTAGGTCTCAGCCCCATAGAGCATGGCCGGCAGGACGGTGCTGTTGAATAGGGCAGCCCTGATGTCCAGGTCAATGGCTCTGTTGTTGGCCGTTTCGGCAATTGAGCCGAAGCTGACCCAGGCTGCTCGCCGTCGTCGTGCCAGTTCTCGGCCAATCTTGTGGTCGATGGTCAGCTCCTGGCTCCTAGCTAGATATAGCTATCTTGCTGGAGCTGATGCTGGTCGACATGGAGGGTGGTGTCGGCCACCTGGTCGTTGCGCATCCACTTAGTTTTGGCCAGATTGACTATTATAAGTTTATTAATACACATTTGAGTGATTCTGAGAACGTGAAGTTGATGAAACATTTAAAAAATCAAATTGACTAAACATTCATGTACAAATTATTCAACCCCCAAAAGTATAATTTGTGCGGAATATTTTATTCTTTATAACCTGTCACATCTTTACTGCAATCCTGGCCCATTCCTGGCTTAAAAAAGCTTCCATGCAGATCACTGATAATCTTTGGTTTTTACGTTACCACTGCTTTCTTCGAAGTCCAACAAATATTTTCAATGAGATTTAAATCTGAAGACTTTACAGGCCATACAAGAACATTCTGATCCCTGAACTAAGCTTAAGTAGATTTGGATGAATACTTTGGGATGGCTGTCCTGCAGGAAAGTTCATCAAACATCAGGCTTCAGTCTCTGCCAAAGGCATCACCATCTTTGCCAAAATGGCTTGATACTTCAAAGGATTCATGATGTCTTTCATACACTCAAGATCTCCACTTCCTGCAACAGCAAAGCACCCCCATAACAAGACTGGACCACCTCCATGTTTGACCATGAAGATGTGTTCTTCTGCTCAGAAGCTTTGCCTTTTTTTGCACCAGATGCTGATCCATGGGTCCAGAAAGCTCCAGTTTGGTCATATCACTCCATTAAACATTCTTCCAGAACTCGATCCAGATGAATTTTAGCATATTCAAGTTGGCCTTTTTGTTCTTAGTCAAGAGTGGCATTCGGCAAGATGTCCCAACATGAAGGCCATGCATGTCTATTGTTCTTATACTCTATATTGAAGTGTTTTTTCCTCCATTCATCAGGTCATCCTCAAAGTCTTTGGCAGTAAATTGAGGGTTTTTCTCAGTTGCTCTTATCAAACATTTTATTCCCCTTAATGATATTGTGCTTTTTCTTCAACTCCCTCAAAGATTTTCTGGTACAACAAATTTTAAAGGTCTGAATAAGGCTGCCAGCTGTGTCTCTAGGAATTTTTAGTGTTTTGGAAATGTTCTTGTAGCCATAGACTTTCTAATGTAATAAAACAATTTATTCTAGCTTTTGTGAGAACTAGTCTCACTTGACTTGGCCATATTACTCAAGTTTAGCACATGCATGCACCAAATGTATGTGTAACAGCACAAGCTAATTCAGTTTTGTTCCCAAAGGCTTAATTGCGTTTTAACACATACATGACTTAAATACAGCATAATTGAAAAGGGGTTGAATAATAAGGACAAAAAAAAAAAATTCCTATAACTCAAAAGCATTACATTATATATTGACGTTATCACTTTTAATATGCCACTAGACTGTTATACATGCAATAAAAAAAAAAAAACTATGTTTAGAAAAGCTTACATTTGTAAATTATTAGTCTCAAAGGGGTTGAATAATTTTGATTGCAATTGTATGAATGTATAAATACTGTATACACAAACATACAACTGGAACACGCTATAGATAAGATGCATGCTAGTAGAACATCCACAACATGACAGCGCACAGTGATTATTATTGGATGGATTGTTGACCTCATTCTGGAATGCTTGCATTGGGTTACTGCGGACCACTCAGTGAATATTATGGGATAGAAATGACAGCCCTCCAATCAGGCAATCCCTCCCATTCAACCCATTATTCCATAAACTGGACACTTTCAGTCAGTGAATTAATGAAAAAATGACATTCTGTAAGCATCACATGATTTTAAATGAAGGTGGCAGTAAATTATCTGTTCGGGTCTACAGGACCAAAAGTGAAATGTTCATGTTCTTTTTGCTTGCTGTAATTCACCAGTCTCATCCATCCATCTCACCACTGGATGTCCTCACTGCTCATTTGATAAGAGGAAGGTGATGTTAGAGTATTTGTGCTTGTTGCAGGATTGGTATTGGTTATCACCTGAAACAAGCATGCATAGTAGCACATGTACACAGACACTTTGTTTTAACTGGGTCCGCAGTGTCAACATTCCCCTGACCTTCAAGAGAATATTATTGGATGGGGCGAAGTGTGGTGGGGGCTGGTGGGAGCTTCAGTGTGACCCCCACCCCCCAACCCCTGCATGGTTTGCCATGATTGGTGACTGTGGACAACCCCCCGTCCCCCGAATCTCCATGGTGACTGATCTACTTTAAGCAGAAGGGTGTGCATAAGCGTGTGTGTGTGTGTTGGGGGGACACAGTACCTGAAGCACTGATGCATTTCTGTACAGGAGAGATGCACCGTGATGTGAGCAAAATACTTTTTTCAAATGTGGATGGTATAGCGATGCACTAAAATAAACCTAAAGCTGTATCTATCTATCTATCTATCTATAAAATGTTTTTTTTTAAATATAAATGTAATCGATCTATCTGCGACATTTAAAAAAAAAACTTGGAGAACTCAAATTGAGCTCAAAGTTTGAGCTTCATGTCTGCTCACAGTTCACTTTGCAGGTGTTTCATCTTGACAAAATACATTTTTTTCATTGTTGATACTCCATAGTTCATAAGTTCACGAGGATCTAAGCCCATCAACACTGCCCTTAATCTCATTACATGTTGTAGTTCCTCTGCTATATCAATATCAGACCCATTTGTTTCAGGATTAGTGTCAGTTATAATTAAGCATTTGCAAAATAAATAAGCAATATTATTAAATTTCAGCAAAAGTGGGAGATGCACGCAATGAAATCTTCATTTGTTGCTTCATATGTTTATATTTGTGAATGGCAAGTTCCAGTTCCTCAAATGAGAAATGGTGTATAAATATTTATAGCACTGACTACTAGATATGTATATCCTTGCTGCATGTTTAAAGTCAGCATGAAACAGAATCTGTGATAAGGTGCATTCACACTACCAGCGATAAAGCGACAGGATCCCATTCATTTCAATGGAGAGCAGTCGATTTCCGGCGACACGAGCAACAATGACCATTGGCGACCGGATGGGGCGTGTCCAGCGACACAACAAAGTTATATATGATATGTTCAACTTTATGCAAATGAAGAGCGAGTGACAACCAATAGGAGTGAAGTCAGTGGAGCGCACGTGATGCGTCACTCTTCAGTGCTGAGTCAGAGCCCGTCTACAGAGAGCCTGCCCACTCCCTAATAAGTCCTATTGTAACGAATTTTGGTTGTAGTTCCACCAGAATTCCACTGGGGGCGATCGCCCATGAGTGCAAAATGAATGGGAGTCTATGGGGCTAGACGGTTAAATTTGTCTCTTTCACCCGATTGCCATTGAGAAATCTCAGATTTGATTGTAGGTTTTGCAAGTTCAACATGGGTTATAGGTCGAAAGTTGAATGAACGAGTACTTATGTCCTTCTTTCGATTTCTTAAAGGTTGAGTTGTTGTTGCCCATAACACGCTAGCATTCTGCTAATGAACGCTGATTGGTCAGTGAAGGACTGATTACGACCAGAGATACCGCTTAATGGCATCGTGGCATCCGAAGCGGGACCAGAAACAAACAAAACAAAAACTCTTCTAGCACGTGTGTTTACCTGTGTCAGCTGTGTTGTCGATGCCTCGAGTGAAAAGAAAGTGCAGAACGCGAACGCAAAAGAGTGAGTGAAGGATTGCCGTAAAGCAGTATCTCTGGTCGTACGATGTGTACGACGTCATTGACACTTTAAAATACTTTTTAAAGCAAATGACTCTAAAAAATCTAACACCCAGCAATGTGTAATTTCTTCGCATCTCCTTTTGAATACAATATTCAAATTGCTAGACAAAAAATTATATACTGAGAAAAGTGGTTTTTGATGGGTATAGCGCCATAGACCTCCATTCATTCTGCACTCGTCCTGTGAGCGCCCTCATATGGAATCAGAGTGGAACTGCAACCATTTCAGAAGCCGGAAGTGTACTGAGAGTGAAACTTCTCACCTTATTAGACATTCTCTGGCCGAGTCCAGCCGAGGCTAGATGAATGCTAGGCTCATTTCAGCAGTCAGATACTGTCCTATAATTTATGATATGTCTCCGTGTACGTACGGTGGTATTCGCCATGCTGACCCCAAGCCTGAATGGTTTTGTGAACCCAGATAGACCGGCATTTGCCCTTTTGCTGCAGTTAATAGCCACGATGGCAAAGAGCACTCGTTGTTTCTTGTTCATCTTTAATATTATGCATTTTATTTACTGATTCCATTTATATTTAGACTTATCCTTCCAAAATGTTTGTTTGTAGCGGCAAGAAAACTGTTGTCTACAACATTGAGTAACATCCGTGAATGCAGTGCACTGAGTAAGTCGCTTGTAGTGTGAATGCACATGTCTTTTCTTCCCTATTGGGACTTAGTTTTGTCCAATTCATTAGATGATAGAATCATTGTGGTTTGCGAATTGCTGTGATCTCATGTGAGTGACAGTTTGTCCCGCCCTTGCACCAGTAAACACGTCATCAGAGAAGAGATGCAATGTCGTTGCAAGTGGGAGGGGATGATATTTTGATTAAAGGGCACATGAATTAAAAAAATAATAATAATGTGAATGGATACATGCAATATTACATAAAAAATAAGAATAGTCCATTTTGATTTCATAGATCTACTTGGCCAAAACAAAACCGGTGATGCTTGAATGAATGAAAATATTACTTCTGCATTTCATTCCCTTAGGGGAAGTCTTTTTGACCTTTTGTAATGTGCAGGTAGCTGAAGTCAGCAAGTCACTGGAGTTCAGACAGTCCAAAAGTGTCATTTTGGGATTGTCACGGCACATCCAATTCATAAGAGTTAATGCTCATTTGACACTGCCTCCCACAGACTCATTACAGGAGTCAGACTTCGGTCTGATATCTGATTAACGGGAAGCAAAAAAGACTGCGGCACCTTGACATCTCATCACCTCTGAAGCTGTGAAGCGTCACTCTCGTAGTGTGTGGCGTTTGACAGATAGCCGAAGCGCACTACTTGTTAGCCCGTCTTCAAACCAGGTGCTCATGTGTGTTTTTTTGTCACTCGTGCACCAAAAACCCAGCCAGGTGGACAGACAGCCGCAGATTATTATGGTCTGTCGCCAGCGGCCTGGGGTTTCCCTGGAGACCATGTGACTGGTGTTGTTTTTTTTCTTCCCTCTCTTTTAGGAGTTGTGTTTATTATGGGATGTCAGAGCGGCCTGCTTATGACTATTATGGGATGTCAGTGAGGGCGGGAGGGGGCAGTGTCTCCATAGCAACGTGGTTGCTAAGGGGGCAGGGACTAAGAAAGGGGAAGGCAGTGTGTACTTGCTGGTACTGTGTGCGAGGGGGAGATGATTATTATGGTCTGTAGGTTGCGAGGTAACTATGCAGAGTTGAGTGAGTGTTGTAGGGAGGGGGGAGCGTGCCTAGGATTATTATGGGATGTCTCTACCCCCCCCTGATTTCTTTGTGTGTATGAGGATGTTCGCTTCTGGTCACTGACGCTGGGGAAAGGGGAGAAGAGTGGACGACGTCTCCCAAAGATTCACACCTTTTCGGAGCTTCTTTTTATTTTTCAGTGATAGGTAGTAACCTGCAGCTTTCGCGTCAGACTAAAGCTGATCATACCGCCGAGTATCTACACCTTGGACTGACCTGTAAGTCAATTCCTCCCACCCACTTCCAACCGCCTGCATTAAAAATATACATTAATATAAATTCGTGTCCCTCGATGAGCTTTTTGTCATATCAGAAAACAGAAAACAAATAAACAAATCTAAAATTACGGGTAACTTACAACTGTTAGACACCGCGTCACAAAGGGCCAAATGGTGTTTGTCGGGGGCTTCGCGACCTCCGCGTGTTATTTTCAAGGAGGAAAGTTTTTAAGAATCGAATATAATCAGAAACGAAGGCAGATAAGCGCTTTAACTCAACTCATCTAGTCGGCTGCCATTTTCCCTGGATCACTTGACTCTGTTTGCTAGCTTTGCTAACTTGATTGACAGCTAAGTTGAGGCGTCTTTCGCTCGGACCGAACGAGAAAGTTTACGAAAAAGGCCGAAATGACACGACTACGTCAAACTCTTTTTAACCCTACACGCAGTGTGATGTTGTTGTTTTATAATGCCACCATTGTTAATTGATTTTATTTTACCTTAACACCGCTAGCCTCCGCTGTCACTTGTTTCTCTCTCTGTCAACATGGGGTGCTGCTAAAAACCTGACCAAAATATTGTTGTTATTTCTATTTTATGAAGCGTCCTGACGGGGATATGTCAGGGAGTGAAGACGAGCGGGACCATTTTGGACCCATGCAAGATGGTAAGGCTTTAGCTGTCCCGAGCAGAGTCTGGACCCTCATTTAACCACATCATGTTATATAACCTCCCTAAATGAGCCCAAACATGTAAATTAACTGCTGACACCTTGACAAATGGCCATTTCTGTAAGGAGAACGCTGCTAGATTGAATGTTTATCTATTTTGCTTGAGCTGGCGAGCCACGTGTAGCTAACTGCATCATCCACCTATATAAAGCCAAATCTTTAGGTTATGATGCAGTAACGTTAGCCAGTTAGCTGCATGCAAAAGTCACATCACTTCCTGATTCACTGATCCGCAGTGAAAGCATCAGCTGTTAAAATAAAACATAAACCCTTTTTGTTACAGACTCCTTTACCTTAGTATCATAGGAGCGAAAGTGGCTTGTTTTTGTACTTGAGCGTTCGTACTGGCCGAATATTGTTTAGCATAGTGTGTCTAACCCATTTGTTTTGGTTTCCTATTCTGGCCGCCCTCGGAAATGGCGTTGGTAGCGCATCCTATCAACAGAGAGCTGAATAAATGAATGATTTCCAAAGCAAGAGCCTTTTGCCCTAGTTTCACTGCTGCTGACATATTTGGACAGTAGGTTAACATCTCGAGGCAGGAATGCACAACAATAATGTATTCTAAAGGCTTTAAACTGTTAATGGATCTAAATTAATGAGCTATATTTCAGTAAGGGTCATACAATTAGAATAAAAGTATTATATCGGTTCTGGAAGGATAGGAAGGACAGAAAATCAAAATTAAGATGATTGTTTAGCTATTATTATTATTTTATACTTGGTGTATGCTGTGTGTCTGCTTTTGACAGATGATATGGATGAACAGTTATCAGAGGCAGAGACTCCTAAATCCAAAAAGAAGAAGAAAGCAAAGAAAAGCCGTGAAAGCAGGAGCAGCAAACGACAAAAAGTCCTCAGAGAGGTTAGCAGAGCACCTCTTCAGTCGATATGTATATGTGTGTGTGTATATATACTTTTATTTAGTAAGGATGTATTAAATTAAATCAAGTCATAACATACATTTACATTGTTATTGGATAATGTGACACTGAAGTAAGATTTGCTATCACAGGAATAATTGAACTTTAAATGAAAAAAAAAAATCACTAAATTTTTTACTGTATTTTTGATCAAATAAATGCAGACTTGGTGTGCTTAAGAGACCTCTTTAAAAAAAAAAAAAAAAAAAAAAAAACATTTGAAGGGTAGTGTATGTCGGATTTCATCTCTACAGTGTCACATCAATCATAATTTTTCATTACCATAACTGTTAGACATGTTTTAGGATCAAGCATTGAACTGAAGGGTTCTTTCCTGAATATATCTGATACTGTCACCTCTCCTTGGGTGATTTCATGATCTAGGAGGTTCCTGTCAGCTCTCCTGAAGTCATGGAAGCAATCCGAATGGTAGAAGGCGAGGAAGAGGAGGAGGACAGAGTGATGCGATCTGAGAGTGAAGGGAGTGACTATGCTCCGAGCAAGAAGAAGAAAAAGAGATCCAGCTCCTCCAAGGAGAGGAAGAAGGGAGGTTCAGCGGGAGAAAAGGCTGGCGGCTCATCTGGAGGGAAAAGCAAACGTAAAGACCCAGAACCCGAGGAGGAAGATGATGATGACGATGATAATGAAGGACAGGTAAGGGGAAGCCGATGGGTAGTCTATGGGACAGGGGACAACTACAAAAAAAAAAAACCCACAGGATTCAAAAAAACTATTTGTCATGCTTTATAAAAAAAATATTATTTGTTCACATACACAGTATTGTATTTTTGTATTAGATTACTTGTGCTTTAACAATCAGTGTTACTTGTCCAATGGACATTTCTGGAAAAATCCAATGTCAAGCCTTGCCCTTTCCTTTCTACATTGTTGCCACAATAAATAGCCTACTGATTTTCAGTTTTGCTTGTAAAGTTTTCATCAGCTAATGTTATATTTTGTACTTTTTCCTTGGTACACTATCATTCAAAATGTTGGATTGTTAAGATTATTAAATGCTGTTAAAGGAGTCTCTTACTCTTATTTTTTTTTAGAAATATAATTTATTTGAAATAGAAATATTTTGTAACATTGTAAGTGTACTGTCACTTTTGATCAATGTAATGCATCCTTGCTGAGTAAGGGCATTCATTTCTTTGAAAAAATCCTACCCCAAACCTTTGAAATGATAGTGTATGTTTTTGGATAAAGGTTCAGGTCAGATGATATTATATATATGGCTACCTTTTTATGATTGCATTCTCCAGTGTCTGTCATCTGTTATCCTCTTTTCTCCAGCCCAAATCTTCCTCTCAGCTATTAGCAGACTGGGGAATGAAAGACATCGACTACACCTTCACCCAGGAGGACTACACCTCTCTCACCAATTACAAAGCTTTCAGTCAGTTTGTCAGGTAGAGCAGTTCTGCTTCTTTGACTTTCTGTTTTTGTCCCATATCTATTATCACCTCATGTAAACATCCATATAATATTCCATAGCTGTCAGGTGACTGATCTGAAATGTCTTTTTCCATTTCGTCTCTTGTTTAGACCTCTAATAGCTGCTAAGAACCCTAAGATCGCTGTGTCAAAGATGATGATGGTTTTAGGAGCTAAATGGCGGGAGTTCAGCACCAATAATCCCATGCGGGGCTCAGCGAGTGCTAACGCAGCCCTGGCAGCTGCCAACGTAGCTGCTGCAGTGGAGAGTATGGTGACCAGGGTGGATGGAGGAGGGGCGGCACCCACGGCCACGCCCACATCAACAGCAGCTCCTGCTGCACTACCCCCACCCCAGCAGCCCCCAGCGGTCCCTCTGCGGAAAGCCAAGACCAAAGAGGGCAAAGGTCAGATGAGAGATAAGTGTTTTTTTGGGGACCAAAAGTGTGTTTATTATATGTATTTTTTTAATTACTCAACTTTTTGTGTCATATGTGTATCTACTCTAGGCCCAAATGCACGTAGAAAGACCAAGTCCACTCCAAAGTCCCAGGACAAAAAATCTAAAGCGAAGAAAGTGGCTCCACTCAAGATTAAACTGGGAAATTTCAAGAGAAAGCGTTCCTCTGTATGCATCTATTCCTTATATGCTTACATATACTAGCTAATTTATACAGTACATTATTATTCATATTTATTTAATATTATTAGTTAATATATTAATATCATAGTTAATAATTATATTACAATATTTAATGATATATAATTATGTTAAATAAATGCATGTACTGCTGTTCAAAAGTTTGGGATCAGTAAGATTTCTTTTGGAAAGAAACTAATACTTTTGTTCTGCAAGGATAATTTAAATAGATCAAAAGTATAGACATTTATAATGTTACAAAAAGATTTCCATTTCAAATAAATGAATTTCTTTTGAACTTTCATCAAGGAATCCTGAGAAATATTGAACATAAATGTATTCTGGAGAAGTATTAAGCAGCTGTTTTCAACATTGATAATAATAACAAATGGTACTTGAGCAGGAACTCCATTACAGTAATACATTACAAATATATTAACAATATTCAATATATATCACAATATTATAGTTTTTACTGTGTTTTTGATCAAATGAATGCAGCCTTGGTGAGAATAAGAAACTTCTTTTAAAAAACATTGAAAAAATCTTACAAATCCCAAACTGTTGAACAATACTGCATATATATTAAATTAAACATATATTCCTTATTTTTTATGGCATCACTAACTTGTTTTGCACCCCTTCACCCATGGTTTCTTCTCTCAGAGTGGTGAGGATGATGATGGTGAGAGTGATTTTGACAGTTTCTCAGTAAGTGATGGATCTAACAGTCGGGGCAGCCGTTCCAAGAGTAAGAAGTCCAAGAGCTCCAAGAAGAAGAAGAAGGGTGAGTCAAAGAGAGCAGAAAAACTCAAATTACTCTGCTGAACACAAATGCTATATTGAACACACTTTACTAGTTTGGACACTTTCCAGCCATTTATATTTGATATAAGTCCTCCTTCTTTCATAGTGGATGAGGATGCTGATGGCTATGAGACCGATCATCAGGACTATTGTGAGGTGTGTCAGCAGGGTGGTGAGATCATTCTGTGTGACACCTGTCCGAGAGCCTATCACATGGTGTGTCTAGATCCTGACATGGAGAGAGCCCCAGAGGGCACCTGGAGCTGCCCACACTGCGTAAGTACATGCAAACATGTTCAGAATGAATGTATGTTCTTTCCTCAAGCTGCTCTGGGCTCATTGAGTAAAAATGATATTCTGTGTGTGTGCAGTAGTTCTCTACATTCCATTGATATTTAATGACTAAAGTTTCTGTTGATTATGCATTATTTATGTCTCTCTCTCAGGAGAAGGAAGGAATTCAATGGGAGGCTCGTGAGGAGAGTTCTGAGGGTGAGGAGGAGAATGATGATGGAAGGAGGGATGAAGGAGAGGTAGAAGAGGAAGACGATCACCATATGGAGTTTTGTCGGGTTTGCAAGGATGGAGGAGAGCTGCTATGCTGTGACACATGCCCCTCGTCTTACCACTTACACTGTCTTAACCCTCCCCTGCCAGACATCCCCAACGGAGAGTGGATCTGCCCACGCTGCCTGGTGAGAGAGGAATAATATAGTGTGTTAGTCCAAGTCTATCCTTTGGATTTGGTTTTCTTGAGATTTTATCTTCGTAGATGTCATTGCTGAAATATAGGATCAACATTACTGAATCCCAATTAACTTTTATTCATTTTTGCTTGTTTGTTTAATTCTACAAAACAAATATGATATAATATCTTGATTTCTCAGAGTGCTCCACTGAAAGGCAAAGTCCAGAAAGTTCTGACGTGGCGCTGGGGTGAAGCCCCTCCCCCTATGCCCGTGCCTCGGCCTTTAGACCTCCCAGCCGATGCTCCAGATCCTCCTCCTATGATTGGTCGGAAGGAGAGAGAGTTCTTTGTGAAGTGGTGCAACATGTCTTACTGGCACTGTTCTTGGGTCCAGGAACTACAGGTAATGCACAAATAAAAACACACACAAGTAGTAGGGATGCTCCAATATTAATATTCTTGCAGATATGATTAACTAATTATTTTCTTGTTTTGGCTGATATTCAATCTATACGTTTTTGTCGAAATAAATGAAAAATGAAACCCTCGATAAATAATAAATCGACGGTTTTAAATTCTAAATTACATGTAAATTATTACTGTTTTTGCATATTAACTTTAAGTGAATGTTAGATTACGGCAAGAGTAATCTAAATGTAAAAATAGAGAAAATGAGCATGCACACTGAACAAATTATTTATAATACCTCTTATAGCCGGTATGGTACCGTTATATTGTCCATCTTTGTAAGTCAAGAACATAAAAGTATTAACACTCTCTTATATGCCCAATTGCACATTAAATTGTGCATTTGTTTACATGGGCGTGTTTATTAGTAAAATCTTTCAATCAGGTATGTCTTTCTTTCTCTCGTCACAGTTGGAGCTGAACTGTCAGGTAATGTTCCGTAACTATCAGCGGAAGACAGATATGGAAGAGCCCCCCAATCTAGAGATGGGTGCTGAGGGAGATGAGGATAAGAGCTGTAAGAGGAAGAATAAAGATCCCTTCTATGCCCGTATGGAGGATCAGTATGGACGCTTTGGAGTAAAGATGGAGTGGCTCCTCATCCACCGCATATTAAATCACAGGTGAGGGTGTTCAGATGTTCGAAATCTCTTGAAGAACAACATCTGCTCAACTATTTGGACATTAATTTCTCCATTCTCTCTGGCAGTGTGGATAAGAAGAATAATGTTCACTATCTGATCAAATGGAGAGATTTACAGTATGATCAGTCAACCTGGGAGTGTGAAGACATGGACATCCCAGACTTTGAGACCTTCAAACAGCATTACTGGAACCACAGGTACATGCACACAGGACTCTGCAGCATTTCACACGCATACACCCTTCTATGAAACAATGTTGCAGTTATAATTTAATCTACATATCTTCTTTCTTTCTGTTTGTCAGGGAGTTGATGCTTGGAGAGGAGGGCAGACCAGGTAAAAAGATAAAGAAGGTCAAAGTGAGGAAGACAGAGAGGCCTCCTGCTAATCCTGTTGTGGATGTAAGGATTCTTGGAACAACTCAAATCAACTTCTGTCTACTTTATAAGATGGAATTTTTAATACTTTACACATTTAGGTCGGAGCCATGGTTTAGCACTGCAAGTTATTCAATGCAAATTCATACCATGGATTCCTTTTGTCTGTCCTGTTCCCCACTTTTTCCCCGTAATTTTCTCTCAAGTGTAACCATTAATATAATTATCAGTAAGGCCAACAATTGCACATATAGATTGTTTGAAAACATTGTTTAAAAGCCAAAGAAAATGTATTAATAGGTTTTGACTGTCAATGAACTAATATTCTTCCTGTCTCTTACTTTCAGCCCACTATAAAGTTTGATAGGCAACCGGATTATCTGGACTCTACAGGCGGCACACTTCATCCATACCAGCTGGAGGGACTGAACTGGTTGCGTTTTTCTTGGGCTCAGGGCACAGATACCATCCTGGCTGATGAGATGGGTCTTGGAAAGACTGTTCAGACTGCTGTCTTCCTCTACTCGCTCTACAAAGAGGTGTGTTTTCTTAAAAATATATAAGTACACTATCGCTCAAAGATTTTGGGTCGGTATGAAAATGTTTTTCAAAAGAAGCCTCTTGTGCTGTCCAATGCTGCATTTCTTTTAAATAAAAATGACAGTAAAAAGAGTATTATTCAAATTGAAAACACCTGTTTTCTATTTTAATATATTTTGAAATGTAATTTATTCCTGTGATGGCAAAGCTGAATTTTCAGCAGCCATTATTCCAGGCTTCAGTGTCACATACACGATCCTTCAAAAATCATTCTAATATGCTGGTTTGGTGCTTCAGAAACAATTTTCATTATTATAAAGGTTTAAAAAAAAGTTGTGCTGGTCTCTATAAATGGTCTCTAGGAAGACATGGATGTTTATCATAGAATGTATTGTAGCTTTAAAGTAAATAATGTGGTATATTTGGTAATGGTTTCTCTCAGGGTCACTCGAAGGGGCCCTTCTTGGTCAGTGCCCCGCTGTCCACTATTATTAACTGGGAGAGAGAGTTTGAGATGTGGGCCCCAGACATGTACGTGGTCACTTACGTGGGTGATAAAGACAGCAGAGCTGTCATACGAGAAAATGAATTCTCCTTTGAGGACAACGCCATCCGTGGTGGGAAAAAGGCCTCCAAAATGAAGGTATGAATCACAGAGGAAAGGAGGGGAAGAGTTGATACAATAGCTTATAATCAGAGAGAACTAGTAACCATAACCGTAAACATGTAGGTTCGTGTAAATTTTTGGCACATCTGCTGTGTGGTTTGATGATATTGCCATTGTCTTTATCTGCCTACTATGCGTGGTTCCTGAAACTCTTCATCTGTGCAGAAAGAGGCTGCTGTGAAGTTTCATGTGCTGTTGACGTCCTATGAGCTCATCACAATTGATCAAGCCATCCTGGGCTCCATTGACTGGGCTTGTCTTGTGGTAGATGAGGCCCATAGGCTGAAAAATAACCAGTCAAAGGTAAAATCCATGTGTCAGACCCCTGACACACCAAAGTATTTACTACTTAAAGGATTTGTTCATCCAAAAATTCAAATTCTGTCATCATTTACTCACCCTCATGTACTTCCAAACCTGTATGACTTTGTTTCTTTCACTAACTCAATGATTGAATTGCAGTCAATATCAGCCCACTGAGGTTATAAGTACTTATATTTGAGCTTTTTTTTTTTTTTTCATCAAAAAAACAACTACTATCGAATAAATTCAGAAGACTTGGAAAATAGTGCAACGGTCTTATGGACTACTTTTATGGTGCTTTTGCATATTCTTTGAAGAAAGTCATATGAGAGTGAATAGATGATGACAGAACTTTGATTTATGAGAGATCTATTCTTTAAATTTTATGATAAATAAGTCTTGGATGTAAAACTAACACACACACACTTTTTCTCTCCTTTTCCCTCTCTCTCTCAGTTCTTTCGTGTGTTGAATAACTATCCTCTTCAGCATAAGCTGCTGTTGACAGGCACACCTTTACAGAACAACCTGGAGGAGCTCTTCCATCTGCTCAACTTCCTCACACCTGAGAGATTCAAGTAAGTGTGTTTGTTTGTGTGTTATTGAAAAGTGAGTGCGATGATGATTTTTGTGTGCCCTCAGTTTTTTTTGTTGTTTTTACATTGTTCAGTACCAAATATGTGTGTGTTTCAGTAATCTGGAAGGCTTCCTGGAAGAGTTTGCTGACATAGCTAAAGAAGACCAAATTAAGAAACTGCACGACATGTTGGGTCCACACATGCTCAGAAGACTTAAAGCTGATGTCTTCAAACACATGCCCTCAAAAACTGAGCTCATCGTGCGTGTGGAGCTCAGCCCCATGCAGAAGTACGAGACTTGTTCAGTAATTGTCAATGAATGTTCTATTTAAGATTCTGCACATTTCTGATTTTTGCCACCTGCTGGACAACAACTGTTATTTACATCTATCATTGTACTGTATGACTGACAGTTTAATGATTCTGTTTACTCAGTCTGTCTATATAAAATATAGTTAAATGGGCCATTTAATGTCCTTTTTTTACATTTCCTGGAGGCTTTTTAAATGACAATAGCCTCTGATTCGATTTTCTGTTTTTCTGGGACAGGAAGTATTACAAGTACATCCTGACACGCAACTTTGAAGCTCTGAACACTCGTGGAGGAGGAAACCAGGTTTCTCTGCTCAATGTGGTCATGGACCTGAAGAAATGCTGTAACCACCCCTACCTTTTTCCCACAGCTGCTAATGTGAGCTTCCATTCACTCACTCTCAGCTACCATTTTACTGTAGAAATGGGGGAACTGACATCTTTTAGGTTTTAAATTAATAACAACAATACTTTTTGGGTGATCGATATGGGTCTCATTTTGCAGGAAGCCCCTAAAATGCCCAATGGCATGTATGATGGCAGTGCCCTCACAAAGGCTTCTGGGAAACTGATGCTTCTGTTTAAGATGCTGAAAAAACTGAAAGAGGGTGGACATAGAGTCCTTATATTCTCACAGGTACACACACATGCCTGAAACACACACAGATTACAAATATACTCAGAATAAAACTATATACTCTAATATACTTAAATCTACTGTTGTAGATGACAAAGATGTTGGATTTGCTGGAAGACTTCCTGGAGAACGAGGGATACAAGTATGAAAGGATAGACGGAGGGGTGACTGGAGGGATGAGACAGGAAGCCATCGATAGATTCAATGGTAAGGGGATAATGCCAGCCATAACAGCAGTTTGCTCAACATTATGGATGTTTTGTTTTGATCAAAAATGTCTATTTCCTCTCATTGCAGCTCCTGGCGCTCCTCAGTTTGTTTTCCTCCTGTCCACTAGAGCAGGGGGTTTGGGCATCAATTTGGCAACTGCCGACACTGTCATTATCTACGACTCAGACTGGAACCCGCACAATGACATTCAGGTAGAGACGATGTGAAATTCCTGATGCTAAAACTATCAAACACCTGCATCTCTGTGAGAGACGATGTGGACAAGCTCTTTCTGACACGGTCTCTCTTCTGTTGTCTTTCTCAGGCATTTAGCAGGGCTCATCGTATTGGTCAGAATAAGAAGGTCATGATCTATCGATTTGTCACTAAAGCATCTGTTGAGGAGAGAATTACACAGGTGAGATATTACAGTGGTTTGAAACTGTTTAAAACCCAGGCAAATACAAAACTATGTAGAAAATACTTCACAATCAAACACTACCCCTTGCAAAAGTCATCGCCTGATCCTTGTGTCTCAGGTGGCAAAGAAGAAGATGATGTTGACCCATCTGGTGGTGCGGCCCGGTCTGGGCTCCAAGGCTGGATCCATGTCCAAACAAGAACTGGATGACATCTTAAAGTTCGGCACAGAACAGCTTTTCAAATATGAGCTCGGAGAGGGTGAGAAAAACACTGTTTTAAGTAATTTTTCATCTTCTAAACATGACCTTGATTTGAGATCAGAAAGTGGAATAGACATTTGACAGAACAATAAAGACATTTAAATGCAGCCGAACTTTGGCTACAGTAAGTTACAGGTGTTCAGCTCGTACTTAAAGGATTAGTTCACCTCAAAATGAAAATTTCCTGACAATTTACTCACCCCAGTGCCATCCAAGATGTTCATGTCTTTCTTTCTTCACTGGAAAAGAAATTAGTTTTTTTTGAGTTTTTTTTTTAAGGGCTTTGAAGTGCTTCAAAGATAGATGACGTGAAGCGTGATCTTTCCAACGTGGCGCGTCACAGACCAGCACTAGACGAACAATTGTGGTTAAAAAGTATATACATTTTTATTTTATTTTTAGAAAATGACCGATCATTTCGCTAGATAAGACCCTATTCCTCAGCTGGGATCGTGCAGAGCCCTTTGAAACTGCATTGATTTGAACTTCAACATCTTGGTTGCCATTGAAGTCCATTGTGTGGAGAAAAATCCTGAAATGTTTTCCTAAAAAAACTTTATTTATTTTCCACTGAAGAAAGAAAGACATGTACATCTTGGATGGCATTGGGGTGAGTAAATTGTCAGGAAATTTTCATTTTGAGGTGAACTAATCCTTTAAGAGTTTATATGTGACTTGTTTTGTGGATCAGTCAGTATCGGATATGATAATAAAATCGCCAACATAAGCTGCTGTGGTGTAGATGTGAAGTTCTGCTTTCAGTAGATTATTTAGAGCTTCAAACTATACATGACCTTATTATGCTGAGCATTGATGTTAATGAGTTTCGCTCTGATGCCTCAATAGGTTAAAAATAAAATGTGTGGCAACATTTCTTTGTAATGGGCCAGGGCAAATGTTACAAGTAAACATCTGACATGGTAAATAAAATAAAATCCTACTGTTGAGCCCTGGGCTGAAATAAATTCCATCACCTGACCCAGTTACCGCTCACTTTAAATCAGTGTTGTGTTGTGTTATATTTTTATCTACCATCTCTCTCCCTCAAAATGAGTGTCAAGAAAGATTTATTAGCATGATTAAATGAGTCATCACATGAGAAATTTGCCTTGATCTTTTGACATATAAGGGGTCTTTGTACCATTAAAACATCCAGCAAGTTGCATAGCTTAAAACGTCCACCTCATTATAAACAAAGCATTTATTTAATCAAGCTCCAAAAACAGCTCGTTTTGATATTGCGGGATCTGTGACGTCACACATGCAATTACATTTGCATATGACTGCCTCCAGAGCAAGACATCGATGAATACATCATCACACCATAGGCCCCGCCCACTGGCATTCAGTCCCAGGCTGTTATTTGCCTAGGATGTGAGCATCACGTGACTCGTGTTGCATCAATAGCAAATGGAACCCATTATAATCACTGATGATGTCTACACTGTGACTGGATACAGTATACAGATGCACATTCAGTTTCTGACATACTCTATGCACTTGAGTCTGTCGACAACAGGACAAACGGACAAGTGAAAAAACGTCCGCTGTGACACGCCCAGTTTAAACAACTCGGTTGTGTCTCTGTGCAGACCTCAGAAGGATCCCAGCATCAGAAACAAGTAGATATTTATTTTAAAATACGTCGCTTATCGTGCCCGAGTATTACATGTTTGTTCGGGGCATTTTGTTTAGCAAATGATTCACAGTATAATTAATGGAGAGTTTGCAAAGAACATTTTGTTGAAAGAATAAGCAGCCAACTGAATTGGATCTGACAGAAGCTGCACCGCAAATTGTAAGTAAATGATTTCATAATGCTTTGTCTGTAAATGACAAAATTTTATATGGATAATGTTTTCAAAACACTTTACTTGCGTGGGCGTTGATACGGTTTCCAATGTAATAACGTTGGCTAATCATAATAGTAGCCATTTACTGACATGCTTCAGAATGAAGGTTGAAAATAATAGTTTTTCTTCATATTGTATATATATTTATTTATTTATTTTTGTGTGCAAAAAAACTTTAAAAAACACAAAATAAAAAAAATCCATGTCACTCATGACCCCTTTAAAGGGGTGGTATAATGCCCTTTTCACAAGATGTAAAATAATTCTTTGATGTCCCCGGAGTGTGTATGTGAAGTTTTAGCTCAAAATACAGACATATATTTTTATATAGCATGTTAAAATTGTCACTTTTTGAGGGTGAGCAAAAAAAGCACTGTTTTTGTGTCTGTCCCTTTAAATGCAAATGAGCTTCTGCTCCTGACACAGTGGGCGGAGCTTCAAGAGCTCTTGTTCTTTTCCCTCACACAGACATGCACTGAAAATGTCAAAAACTTGTAGGCTTTTATGTTCAAACCGAAGTCAGGAAGATGGAGAGACTCAAGAACAAGTGAAAACATGTAGACAACATTTTTTCAATGGTTAGTTGATGAATTTATGTAGCTTATGTGTAGTTATCTTCTAGTCACTGATTATCATATTCTGTCATGATAATCTATAAATCGTGTTCCAGGGGCGGAGTTTATGTAAATTTTAGGGTTAGTGATGTCACTAACCCAGGAGGAAGCTTGTGTAGTCCTTACCAGCCGTTTGTTGTAGTCCTTAAAAAACGATTTCTTTAGAAGCAAATATCTCTAACTTTGAGCATTTTAACTTACACACAACATTACACACTAACTAAAATTAAAGAAGTTAAATCATAATCAACCACCCCTTTAAAATACTGCCAATGCTTGTAAAGCACTTCTAGTACTAGACAATATGGAAAATAAAAAATACAACAATGGAATTAACAGGAATTAACAGGCTCGAGACAAGAAAGGGACAAAGTAAAGATTAAAATCAATTCTAAAACAAGTAAATATCTCTTATCCAGGTGACAATAAGGAGGAAGACGGCAGTGTGATCCACTATGATGACAAGGCCATTGATCGGTTGTTGGATAGAAACCAAGATGCAACAGATGACACAGAGCTGCAGAGTATGAATGAATACCTCAGCTCCTTTAAAGTGGCCCAGTATGTGGTCAAAGATGAGGAAGAGGAGGTAAGTTTGTGTGGGATTGTGACTGTCTGTGTGCGTGGTGTGTTTATGTCATATGTATCTATATCTTACGGTATTTCTTCGTCAGGAGGAGGATGTGGATAGAGAGATCATTAAGCAGGAAGAAAGTGTAGATCCTGATTACTGGGAGAAACTGTTGCGCCATCATTATGAGCAGCAGCAGGAAGATCTCGCTCGTCACTTGGGCAAAGGCAAACGGCCACGCAAACCCGTGAACTACAACGATTGCTCACAGGAGGACAGAGGTAGTAGACGGGGTACAGGCGCATTTTAAGCTTTTTTTACTACTCTTTCCCTGTATGTTCGTGAGTAGTTGCATGTGTGTTGTATGGATGATGAACTTGTGTGATTTTAGGTCTGGTAGCTAAATTTTTGTGTTGTGTAATATCTGTAAATCCTTTCCAATGAAAATAATGTTTCATGTTTAAAATAATTCCTTTATTTTTTATAAATTATTATATTTATGGTTTATTAATTTTTATAATTTTGGGTGGTTGTTGTTTGGATGTACACTACCAGTCAAAAGTATGGACACACTTACCCATTCTTTATTAATAACTTATTTTAGCATTTTAGAATAATATCGAAGTCATCAAAACTATAAAATGAAAATATGGGAATTATGTTGTATGTGCTAAAAATGTTTAACAAAACAAAACTTACATATGATGAAAAAAATGAGTAATTTTCTTTTTTTTATTATGGAAACAGTTTTATTTACAAAATCTTGTAATTTATGCATAATGAATCAATTTGATGTTGTTTTTAATGATAATGAATTGAATTATATATGTATATAAACAAAATATAATACTAAATTATAGCATTTAGGCATAAGCCTTTGGACTGAATTTGTTTCTTGCCATCTTAAAAACCTTAATCTAGTAGTGTGTCCAAACGTTTGACCTTTTTGTTGTAGATGTCAGCATGATTTTGTTTTTTGTCCCCTCTAATTAAATATTTTCTTGCCAAGAGAACTCAAGTGCTCAATAAAATATTGCCCCACCCATTTGTGTCCTCAGACTGGCAGGATGATCAGTCTGATAACCAATCAGATTACTCTGTGGCTTCAGAGGAGGGTGATGAGGACTTCGATGAGCGGTCTGAAGGTAAAGAATGAAATTAAACCATCTTTATCTGAATAAGCAGTTATTATACAGATATATATTTGTATTGACATAGTCCTATTTTTTGTGTGTGTTTGCAGCTAACTCCCGAAGACCAAGTCGCAAAGGCTTGAGGAATGATAAAGACAAACCACTGCCCCCCCTACTGGCCAGAGTGGGAGGAAACATTGAGGTACAACTTCACTTACCTTTCAATTGTTTCAACTATTCCCTCCACACACTCAGTTATACTTAACCTCTCTCTCCTCATTAGGTGTTGGGCTTCAATGCTCGACAAAGGAAGGCCTTCCTGAATGCAGTGATGCGTTATGGGATGCCTCCCCAGGATGCCTTCACCACCCAGTGGCTCGTTAGAGACCTGCGAGGCAAATCAGAGAAGGAGTTCAAGTGAGTCTGACATTCCTTCCAGAGGATTTCTTGTCATTTATTTTAGCTTCATTTACTTGAGCACTCTCTCTGTTTTTTAGGGCATACGTGTCCCTCTTTATGCGTCACCTGTGTGAGCCAGGCGCCGACGGGGCAGAAACATTTGCTGATGGCGTTCCACGGGAAGGATTATCACGACAACACGTTCTCACACGCATAGGTGTGATGTCACTGATCCGCAAGAAGGTGTGTGAAGTTATGATCGCTAGTGCTTTAGTGGTAAATAGAAAGCTATTTGATTCTGTGAATGACAGTGCCGTTATGTGATTGACTGTTTTAAACTCCAACAGGTGCAGGAGTTTGAGCATGTCAATGGTCAGTGGTCAATGCCCTGGATGAAGGAACAGGAGGAAAGCAAAAGAGCGGCGGCCATTGCAGCGGGAGAAGATCCAAAAACACCCTCTACAGGGACGCCTGCAGATACCCAGCCAAACACACCAGCAACAGGTACACACACGCATATCAGTGTTGTTATTGTTAACTAAAACTATTTAAAAATTAATTGAAATAAAGCTGTGATATAATAAAATAAAATATAAATATTGATGAAAAACTGTTTGCCTTGTTGTTACCTTGTTGGTTCCTTGACAAATAACTGAAATGAATTTAAGTTGAAGTACTAAAATGACAAAAAAATTAATTTAAATTAAAAAAACTAATAAAAAATGTCAAAAGCTCTGGCATAGCACAATTACTAATATTAAAACAATTAAAATAGAAGCTAATTCAAAATATTAATAAATACTGTAATAGTATTCATACATACAATGAATTGAATACACCTCATCTATAATGATGTTTTTAAATTCTGTATTAAAGTCTCTATTATGATATTTTAAAGGCTCCTAATTTTGTTTTGGAGTCTCCTACAACAGGTTTACATGTATAAAAGGTCAAAAAACATTTCATTTTCTCATAATATAGTTGCACATCACCACATCATCTAATTCCTCACCATCAGCATTAACAAGTGAATGTCCATCAACAAACCGGTGTATTTTTCGAATTTATTGCACTGCACATGCAGGAACTGTATCAACTAACGTGAATGAATGATGTAACAAATATTTGTAAAACAAATCTTGCTCAATCTTTTTCATTACTCAAAGTAGTAAGTACTACAGACAATCTGCATTAATAGACACAGTTTTAGGTAATAGTGGCCCACAGCTGATTTGCAGAAGTATTTCAGTAAGACTGTAAAATGCAGCTTGAGGGCTGGTCAAGTTGTTCGCTGGCGGTCAACAACAACATAGGCAGGCATTATGCAAATGTATTTTCTAGTGACGTAGAACCGTCACGCAGTAGGATATGAAATACAAATGACTCGTAAAGGCGGTTCAGAGTCGATTCTTTCTTTTGGGAGACAATAACTTTACTTATCATGCACTTTTGACTTTCACAAACAGCTATATTACACACTCCATGAAAGGGAATGTTCTAAAATTCAAACCATTTTTTTATGGGACATGAAGTCAAAAACATCTAGTAAATATCATGTCCTTTTATTATGGGTATAACGGATCATAGTTGATCCCTGCGGACCAGGCCCTACGGTTCGAAACGCGTGATTTATGATTAATGTGATTAATTTCAAAATGTTACCATCATAAGAGTGAAAGTTTTTAATTTGCACGTGCTTATAAGTCTTGTCAGTTTAAACATTTAAATGATTTTAAACCATTCAAGCGTAAGAATAAGGGATTATTCACTCAATTTGCTTCCCACGCACTATTTTCTGTGCACACACCATGAGCCGCATTTCAGATTGAGTTCTTGAGTTGTCTTTCGCGTCTCCTTATGCGTCTCCTTATACTTGAATGGACAAATACAGACAAAATTATATCAAAATTACCATCTCGGTAAGTATTGTAGTGAACAGTTATGTCACAGTTACATCTCAAGTGAACATAAAGAGGTGAGAAAGAAATCGGATGTGTATCATTATATTGGATCTGTGCATAAGTGTCAGCAGCCTATAAATACCTCCTTCTGTCTGTGTCATTAATGTTAATAATAAAAAAACAGCTTTAATAAAGATGAATCTATATTTAAAGGTGCACTGTGTAATATTTAGGAGGATCTGTTGACAGAAATGCAATATCATTTACATAACTATGTTTTTAGTAGTGTATAAAGACCTTTCATAATGAACCGTTATGTTTTTATTACCTTAGAATGAGCAGTTTCTAACTACATACACGACGGGTCCCCTTACACGTTAAGTCGCCATTTTGCACCGTCATGTTTCTACAGTTGCCCTAAATGGACAAAAGTGTTTCGTCACTATGTTGTTCTTCGTACAAAGAAACTAGCTAAAGTCAGCGAATAAAACACTGACACAATGATGAACAAGTAACAATAATATTCGAAATAACATTTCGTTTTATTGAGTAGTTAAACATAATTTCTTACTTCACCGCAACTTATGTTGGTTGCAATTCGCAACCTCACCACTAGATGTCGCTAAAAATCACACACTGCACCTTTAATTTATACTGCGAACACTCTGCAGTGTAGCCTGACAAGCCAAACCCACATCAAGATGTTGGGTCTGGGAACACACCATTGGCATGGCTCAATCTGAGGGGCGCGATAAACGGTTGTCTTTCAAATTCCCTCTGCACGCAATAGGATAGTGCTACAACCAACCAGAGCAATGAAGATTCGAAAAACCGCTGTTCGCCAGCAGCAGCAGCCATCTTCTTTGTTTTCAAGTAGCTGGGAATTCACGTGGAACCGTTGCAACTCTGCCGTCATTATGTTAAGCTCGCCCACTGACTCTATACACGATGTGATTGGCCTGATTAGAGTTTGGTTTTTCCAGCTCGCAAGCCAATGGAGAGTTGCTAGACGACCCTGGCTGCAAATTACATTTGCTGCCGCTAGGATGCCGTTTGGATTTCTAGGCTATCTGCAGTGTTCTTTTACATTCAGTTATTCCTTTACTGTACCTGAATACTAGCCTGGGTGCCAGCCTGAACGCCGCCCACAACATTTTTTGGTCGGGAAGTTCAGTCTGGACTCGATCCGTTGAGGAGTAATTATGCTTGGCTCCCAGAAGGCTGAGCCAATCAAATTGCCAGGGCGGGGCTTTAATCGATGATGGACAGATGATCTGCTGTTACGTAATCACCCACGTCATAAAGAGCGCTTGGGTTGAATTCGTTTACAACAAAGATGACTGCCGCTGGAGAATTGAGATTTTACGAGTTCACACTTACAAATAAGTCATTTAGAATAAATGCATATTTGGCGTACTGTCCGAGGAGAGGCTCCGGGCTCGGTATTCGGCCCGAACCCAAAGTAGCCTACTCCCCCCGTATTCCGGGCTGTGGAAGAACAAGCCGAGAGTGAGTGGAGGGATGCTGAAAACTGTCAAGGAATGTTAGGTGAGTTGACAGAGTTAAAATAATATATGCTTCCTCTCATGCTGATAGTGTAGACGGTAATTGTTTGATGACAAGTTGATTGGATTGATCATTTAAATGTGCTCCTCTCGAACTTTGTTTATAAAACATCATGTGTAGATTCCGCCATCGCGTCTGTTATAGAAGATATCGACAGCGCATTCATTTTAAAAGAGGAACACAGAGAACTGCGATCAAGGCATTTGTCGATCGGAAACATGAATGAAGAACATACGTCACTTACTCCGTTGCTCTGATTGGTTGTAGGTCTATCCAATTGAGTGCAGAGGCATTTTCCTTCCTGGTTCGTTTGAAACACACCCTATAATCAAAGCTCAATGGAGCAGTATCAGACTCACATTCTGACTAGAATCTGAGTATGACGACGTCAGGCTACCTGAATACTACTGTTAGACCTTACTTTATTTGTATTATCTAAGCTTGTACTTGTTCTTATTTCATTCCTAACTGTTCATTTGTCTTGAATAACATTTTAACTTTATTAGTTGGGGTAGTAGTTTTTCCTTTGGTATAAACTGCTCTTTAAGTAATAATTGTTGTCTACCAAAAGTCATGTGGTCCAGTGAACATGAAAAAAAAAAAAAACAGCTAATTTTTAGATCATTTGACCTTTTTATGACAAGTTGGAAGTTGAAATGAGAAGTAAGATTTGTCCAGCATCTCTGTGCAGCTAATCGTTACTCATTAATCTGACTCTCTTTTATCCAAACAGAAGACCTTTCCAAAGGCGAAGACGTAAAAGAGCTGGAGGAGAAGATGGAGGGGGATGGAGAGAAGGAGACGAAAGGGCTCAGACAGGAGGATGAGGTACTTGTTATTTACAGTCTCACTTTTTCACTTCATCTTCCCGTTTCTGTTCTTTGTATTTTTAAACACTTTCCTTTTGTAAACACCTGACTGTCTCACTTTGTCTTTCTTCATGTCACCAACTGTCATTCTCACGTTCCTTCTTTTTTTCTCAGATTATTGAGATTCCTGATGAAGGTGAGAAATCCTCCAGTCCAGCAAAGAAAGAAGAAAAAAAGGAAAGGGAGAGAGAGGCCACCTCACCATCAGCAGAAAAGGATGGAGAAAATGAAAAGGATGGAGAGAAAGAGGAGAAGTCCACTGAATCGAAGAAAAACTCGTCTTCAGATGTCAAAGCTGAAAGTTCAGATGCCACAAGCAGTGTAGATGCATCCAAAACCAAAGGTGAAGAGCTGAGCACTACCTAACATTTAAATATTTATTTTCGATTAGATTAGACATTCATTTGTCCTATGATTAAAATCTGATTTAATATCCACTTTCATTCCATGAAAACTCTAGTAAAGGTCCCATGAGTAGCATTAATACTTTCTTACTCCATTGCAGAAGAATCTTCTGAAGAGAAAACAGAGAAAATGGACACCAGCCCAGCAAGAGATGAGAAGAAAGGTACTTACTAACACAAATAACACACCTTTATACCACACATAACTGTTACAATCAATAATGTCTCTTTCTCTCTTCAACCAGAGCCAAAAGACGAGAAAGACAGAGTGAAGTCAGAGGACTCCGCTAAGCTGCAAAACGGAGAGAACACCAAAGAGACAAGTGGAGGAGGGGATGGAGTGAGTGAGGAGAAGAAGAAAGCAGTGAAGCAGAGGTTCATGTTTAACATCGCTGACGGAGGTTTCACAGGTACACTGGGAATTTACTGTGTGTGTGTGTATATGTGTATGTGCTGGTGAATTTTGAATCAATGATCTCTCTGTTTCTCTCTCCAGAGCTTCACTCTCTCTGGCAGAATGAAGAGAGAGCCGCCACGGTCACCAAGAAGACTTACGAGATCTGGCATCGTCGCCACGACTACTGGCTGCTGGCTGGTATCATACAGTATCCTTGACATATTAACGTCATTTTATTGATCATTTTGGTAGTCACTGTCTTTTTAGTACCGATACACCAATAAATTTGCTTGTATCACTGAAAGGAATGTCTTTTAGTGTACTTTATTGTTCTTTTTTATTGTTTGTATTATTCAAAAATGTACCACCAATCAGAAGTTATATTTATTATGACCATTATCTGTAAATGACAGTGTCATACTATCCAGTAGTCATTAAAACAATAAAACAATTTCCAGGAATTATGTAGTGGCCAAGAAATGTCAAATGAATCAAAACTATCCTCTACTAAAAATCAAGTAGAAACTTGTTACGTTTAACTGCTGTTATAATTTTATAGATTCCTGTTCCTAATTTTATAGATTATGTCCTTAATCTCTGTACCATCAGCCACGGCTATGCTCGCTGGCAGGATGTGCAGAATGACCCGAGGTTCGCCATACTCAACGAGCCCTTTAAGGGAGAGATGAGCCGAGGAAACTTCCTTGAGATTAAAAACAAGTTCCTTGCTCGCAGGTTTAAGGTTAGAGATGCACAGAAACTACAAAACTTATTCTCACTGGCTTCATTGTTTTCCTAGAGCTAAATTAGTTGGCTGTTCTTTCAACTGCATCATTAATGTCTGTGTTTAGCTGTTGGAACAAGCTCTGGTGATTGAGGAGCAGCTCAGACGTGCTGCATATCTAAACATGACAGAGGACCCCTCTCACCCCTCCATGGCACTCAACACACGCTTCAGTGAGGTGGAGTGTCTGGCGGAGTCACACCAGCACCTCAGTAAAGAGTCCATGTCAGGAAACAAGCCTGCTAATGCAGTTCTACACAAAGGTACAACAACTCACATAACTCTGTACAGCACATCATAAATACAAAATAGCTATTATTATAACGAGCAGTCAGGGAAAAGGGATTTACATTACAAAAATTATTACTATTTATTTCACATTTGATTCTGGATCTTTTAACAAAAGTTGATTATCACATTTTTAGTGAATTGTTAGTCCAAATCTGAATATGAATTAATTAATTAAGCAAATTAAATGAAAATCAGAATTAAAAAATGTATTTAAATGTGAATCCAAATCAAATATGAATCTAAATCTAATTAAGTTTAAATCCAAATCAAATATGAATCCAGATCAGTCAGATTTAAATTGAATTTGAATACAAATGTAATTAAATTTAAAATCTAATCGAATATTAATCTAAATCAAATTTAATTTGAATCTAAATCCAGTAAGATTTAAATTGAATCCTAGTCTAATTGAATTTGAATTAAATCTATTTAAATTTGAATCTAAATCAAATATGAATCTAAATCTGTTTGAATATCAATCCTAATCAAATATGATTCTAAATCAGTGTTATAAAAATACATTTGAATTTGAAATCAAGTCAAATTGTGAGGTGCTCAAAGGCTACCAGTCCTAATTATTATACAAATCTTCGTACAGCTACTTTCACAGCTTAACACTGTTTCTAACACAGCACTGCTCAAATCCACAAAAATTCACACTTATTTTCTCAATATAGCTTTACAGACCACATTTGGCTTGATTATTACATCCTGTAGCTTTATTGATGCACGTAGGCAAAAATGTTGCGACTGATGAATTTAATTCCTTAAAATGTTCAAATAAATGGAGACGTGTTCAAAAATCTCCACCATTCTTTCACCATTCTCAATCACCATTCTTTCTGTCAGTTCTCAAACAACTGGAGGAGCTGCTCAGCGACATGAAGGCAGATGTCACCCGGCTCCCAGCAACCATCGCTCGAATACCGCCCGTTGCTGTGCGGCTGCAGATGTCAGAAAGAAGCATCCTTAGCAGGCTGGCCAGCCGAGGACCGGAGGTCACACAGACGCAGGCGCCACGCTGATGACCCCTGGATAAATTTTTCACCCATACCTCTCATAAGTCACGATGAGGAATCATCTCACATACACTTGGGTCAGGTGATCAGATCCGTTGTAAATATCTGAAATGAGTTCAAGCTGCCCACACTAGTTTGGACTGAAGGAGAGTGGAGTGGTTCCTATATCTAACACACTGTGGTTCCCTAACATTTCCTGTTAAATTCAATTTAGAGGCATTCCACCCCCTCCATTTAAAAATCCTCTGAACACACACCTACTGACCTGAGAGATGTGTACGTATGTTAGAATACACAGCACCCAAATTATTCTCCAATAGAAATCCAGTTCAGGTTTTTCAGGTCACCTGATCTGCACTGTAGTAGTCAATGCAGGGCATGGTTGAAGAGCTGGTATGGATTTCTGCTTTGTGTGGAATGGATCTTTGCAGTGGGGACTCTTTCCTCCTCAGGTGTGTATTATGTTGTAATTCACACTAGTTCAATCACTGTTTTTTGTGCATTTCCACAAGCTTGAATTTCAAATGCCCGTTTAAACCCTTAAACATCTGGTTTCCAACCAGATACAACCTAAAATCATGTGGTCTCCATCTTGTCCTTCTGTAAGTACTGTCAGGCAGCAGTTGGAAACCGAGTGAAAGGTTTATGCTGATGTACACACAGACCCTGTCCCAAATGCCACCATGTGACATCCTCCGACGAGTTCACATTTTGGTGACTTAATGCCAGATAGACTGTCAGGTAATAGTCCACTGATGCAGGCTTTTCAAACGTATGAACACATAAGCACTCTTCTGAAATCTTGGGAACTTCACAGATGCATTTTGGACAGGGCCACAACTCTTATGAGGCCATCAAATGACCTTTCATTCCTTTAGAATTAAAAAAATATATAAATATAGTATATATTATAAACATTTTTTTTTCCCATTATGAAAACTGCTGCTTTAAGAAGTCAAGTTCCATGTTCACTATTGTTTAGTAATCAATTCTGTGCTTGTTAAAATAAATCCACCTTAATTCCCCATTCTCTCTCCTGATTGCTCCCTGAATAATGTAATAAGAGAGTACGCCACGGTTTCTTTTTCCTAAAAGAGAAGACAAAATCCCCCTAGCACAGGTGAAAAAATGCAGCTGTTTATTTAACGTCTAATTTTACACTTTCAGGAGTTTTGAATATCTCACTTTGTAATTATCGTTGTTGCCCTGTTATTGTTATTATGTCTTCTGTTTGTTTGTTTTTTCAGACCTGCAATAAAAAGGTAACTTAAGCGTGCTGTGTTGTCTCTTTATTAAGGAGTAGCTTGCCAAGTTTTTTTTATACATGCTACATTTTTTTTTTTTTTAGGAAATATGTAGAAAATATTCAGTCTCCTCTACGCACCAGTTCGTAAGACGTATAGAAACGTACGCATCACGGAACTGACCATGTGTGCAGGTATTTTTTATTCCAAATCCAGTTTACATGGCTAAACATTCCCTTTCTGCACTATTGCCCTGTCTATTGTATTGAAATTTTATTCGAATTGAACTCAAATAGATTGATTGAGGTGTTTAGATGAAGACTTCTCAATCTGATCATAAATGGATTATTTGGGAGCTTGTGTAAAAGTAGCAATCATGTTGAGGGGTTACATGGAGGGGAGAACAGCAGAGGACAGTGCAAAGAGAAAGCATGAGTTAATGAATGACAACGACAAGACAGGATGGGGAAATTATGACAATTAACTAAAATGGTTGGGTGGAGGCAGATAACTTATCGGAGCAAATATGCTTTGGGAAAGGAGGACTGGAAAAGAGGACACGCCAAGTCTAGTTTAGTTAGTCAAGCCTTCACTTTGCATGTTATTAGATCAATAAATGTTAATGATGTTTGATCCATTTAATCCAAAAGCAGAACTTGACATTGTATCACTGTGTGTGCGCGCGCGTGTATACAACCGAGTATTAATCCGAAGAGGACAAAAGCATGTCATGTAGGTAAGGGACAGTTTTCTGACCTTTCTATAATCGTGTGCAAAATACATCCGTTTCTAACTTGACATTTTTACCTCTACCTTTTTTAGTTTTATCTCAAAAGATGGGTTATGTGGTGTCACTTGCCTTTTCACTAACACTGTACATTGGTTTCATTTTTGGCTTCCTCTATATTGATCTATTTTGTGGACTGATAGTCAAAGAATACAATTGCAAGTCTCCAAAAACATGGAGAACTTTACTATGGAACGTTTAGTTTTTGTCAGTGTAGATTAACTTGAGAAGGATGAACTTTGAATTATTTTTAGAAATATATTTTTAAAGATTATTAAGAAGATGGTCTAGCTTTTTGGATCCTGTGATAAAAAAACAAACAAAACAAAAAAACAATGTAAGATGTATTATTCTGTTTTGACCACCTGTCAAATGGCAAGGTGTTTCCAGAAATGTGTGATTAGTTTTAATATGTTTGATCTTCCTTACTGAACACACACCTGCAGTTGCTGCTAAATACTTCTTTATCTGGCTGTGTGTTTGTAAAATGGTTCTAAGTTAGTGGTAACTATAGAAAGAGACACTTTTGAAAAAACATTTTATGATGTGGTATCGTGAAACTGGATCTTGGACTTTGCCTGTATTCAAATGTTAGCTGCAACCTAGAGGCTAGACGAATAAAATTTGCAAGGCAAACATAATCTCCCTTTCTGGATAGATTTACGATCTTAACGTGTAGGCCTATTCATTTTTGTCAGGCAAAGGTATTTTTGAGGTCAGTACGAATTGAATGCTTTTATACAGTATGCATTACTGATCAAAAGTCACATAAAGACTGTTACAAAATGATTTCAAATGAATCCTGTACTTCTGAACTTTCTATTCAAAGAATCCTGAAGTAAAATGTATCAGTTTGAGTTTCCACAATAATATTACGCAGCACAACTGTGATAATGTTTCTTGAACACAAATTAAGCAAATTAGAATGATTTTGAAGGGTCATGTGACACTGAAGACTGGAATAATGGCTGCTGAAAATTCAGCGTTGCCATCACAGGAATAAATGACATTTTAAAATATTAAAAAATGGAAAACAGTTATTTTAAATTTGAATAATTTTTCATAATATTACTGTTAGTAGTACTTGTGAACACATAAATGCAGCCTTGGTGAGCATGAGATATTTATTTCAAAAGCATTAAATAAAATCATACTGACCCCAATTTTCGTGTGTAATTTATCAAAATTATGTTTTTTTTTTTTTGTTTTTTTTTTAAGAGTGTTAAATATGGCACTTTAACTTTTTATTTGTTTATTTATTTATTTTGATGACCATGCGGCCTTGTGGTACATTGGCTATTTATATAAGACACCTTAGGCCATTTTTATGTAATAATTGTGTAAATTATGCAGTTAACAAACCATAACATACATCTCTCTCTCTCTCTCTCTCTCTCTCTCTCTCTCTCTCTGAGATGAAAGTCTGGAAACAAGGAAGTGCAATGTACACTAAACAAAATGGACTTTAACTGTCAGACTGACACCAATCTGTGAAATCAACAAATCAACCTGCGAGAAAAAAGGCATAAATGATAGGAAGCAAGAGAAGTACATTCAGAAGCTGTAAATGAAGGTAATTTGCATTTCATTGTTGTTTTTGATAGTTTGCTCAGCCTGTAGTTCCCCTATTTGTCTCTTTTAGTTTCAAATGGTGAGCTGGACGTTTAGTTCTTGACTAAAAGGACTTGAAGAACCAGGAAATCAATCTGCCATCTCAGGATCTTTCTCTATCTCTCTTGTTGCTTTCACTGTTTTATGAACAAGCCACAAAAAGGAAGGAAGGAGTTTGTAACAGTGCATGAGAGAGTGAGAGAGGGAGGGACATACAACAGGCTTATATACACTGTCAGGACGACCTGCTCTTCAAAGCACCGAAAACACTGTTTACGTTTCGAGAGAGGAGAAGCAGAGAGGGCAGGTATGATGCCGGTAGACTAATGATTATGGGCTGTGGTTGGTTGGGTGGAGGGATGTCAATGCACAGGTTATAGAAGGAGGGAGGCAAATGGAAAAGTAGAGGATGAGTGCAGACGTATGACACAAAGAGAAGAAGACTGTTCTTTACAGCTCTGGATTATGTTTAAACGTGTATCTTATTTATTACAATATTAATGTGCATTCAATTCTTTTTCTTTTTGACTGGAAGAGGAACATTTGAAATAGGAAGATGGTTCGGTAAGTTGAGACTCTCTTGTTCCAACCTTGTTCAACTTCTTCCCTTTTTCAGTTTTTGCTTCTCTGGTTTCTTAGACCCTTATCTGTGCGTTTTGCAATATGTGTAAAAAAAGCTTTTTTTGTATGTGTGAATGCAACTGCAAAGCACACCGTGTATTTATGTTGATGCGTGCCTTTGTGTGAATGTGCATTTCTGCAAATGCACTTGGTGGTTTGGTAGGCCTTGGTAGAGTGTGCTTGTTTTTGCATGTGCTTCACCGTGCCATGAATGATTATTATACAGCATTATTAATGAAAACATTTGCCTATTTGCTTTTGAACAGCTCTGTGCCTCCACTACACACACACACACACACACACACACACAGCCTAAACAATATTTGGACCCTTTTATAAATGCATGAATGCAATACATAACAAAATTTGAAATCAGCTGGATCAAATTATGGTTTTCTCAGAAGTAATTTCATTTTTCTGAGCCATTTTTGCAGTTCAATTTTTACCAACCAAGATGTAGATGTATGAAGTCAGTTTCCCCTCTAGTCCACACAGGTGTTCTAAACCACAGGTGCAGTTCATCACATCAACTATGCAAATGTTACACTAACATTTGACTGCCACAAATTGTCCAAATATTGTTTTTATTTTCATTTTGAACAAAATTCATATTCCTTTTTCTTTTTTTTAATGAACTTCTTTTAATTCTTAAATATTTGGCTTGCGTACGGTTGTCTACGTACGATATGTTGTACTATTCGTGTGATGGCACTCATGTAAAATGTAATATTATTATCATATTAACAGATGCTCATTTACATGTTAACCAGGTGGTTCCACAGAGATCTGTCTGGAATAGACGCAGAGACCGTTTTGAAGACCCGAGGCGTCCATGGCAGCTTCCTGGCCCGACCCAGCAAGAAGAATGTTGGCGATTTCTCCCTGTCTGTTAGGTACAGCACTTTTTTTTGTTTGATGATCTGATAAAAAATTTTAGTAACTTTTTATGTCGTCATTAGAGGTGAAAATTTGGTTCTGAGGATAAGCTGAGGTCAGATTGGGTGACAGATAGCCTTCACTACTTTCCAGGACTATCAGCTCTATTTATGAAAAGAACCCTTTCTGTGTTTAAAAATATTTTACTGAATGTTAGACTGGTTTCAGACTCGTCTTTGTTCCTCTGATTCTGACCGTGTTTAGTTCTAGAGCTTGTCAGACAACATTTATATACTCTTCAAACCAGTTATTAGATTTTTTTTGGAATAGATAACAAGCAGTTAATTTTTTTCTCTCTAGGCAGACATCACACACAATGAGTGAATTAACATTTAATTATTTGTGGGGTTCATTTGATTCTGTATTTGTGTTTTGTCTGTCACATTTTTGTCTTGTATTTTTCAGAAGCGTTGGTGTGGGTTGTGGTTTTCTGACGTTAAATTATTTTCATGCAGTCAACAAATTTTTATGTACTTTCTTAAACAATCTCTTTTTTTTCTTTTATTCATGCACCTGCTACCTACAGTTCACTTTACATAACAATACAATAATTCACGCATGTATTTGTGTGTTTATTATTTCCATAAACCTAATTCATTTGATTTATATATAGACTGTAAAATATGCTTCAGACATACAATGAGTCTATTTTTGTCAATTCTACTTTGTATAAAAATGATCTACTTAATGATGAACAACATCAATAGGCTGATTAGTGGAATTGTCTGCGATGTTGTCACGTGACGATTCGGTGTTTCTAAATGCCAGCCTAATGTCAGTTTATTTTTAAAGGGCAAACAGAAGTGTCAAAAACCTTACGATTCTGACAATTACACTGACTTATATTCTACTCTATTTTGTTCTGTCCTATACAGATAAACATATGTAGAGCAATTTCAAGAATACTTGTTTAAATTTGCATGTTTTCATATTTGCATGTTGCATAGAATAAATCTTCCATGTTTAATAATTGAAAATACAGTATGTCATGCTTTTATGAAGGCACCTTTATTTGTTTACCACATTTGTAGTTTATTAAACCTTATAACAATATAATAAAATTACAATGTTAACAACAATAATGGAAATTAAGTGTCACTAACATTGTAATTTAGTGTAGAATCTTTTTTTTTTTAATACAGGCTTTTAAGCCTTTAATTAATATGCTATTATAAAGCTGACAGTACAGTGTAAAGACAGAGAAAGGGAATGGGAATGACTCAGATCGGGTCGGATTTGAACCTGCATTCCTGTAAGTCCTCCTCGTATATGTCACTAGAATGTGTCCTATTTACTGCACCACAGTTCCAAATCACATAACCAAAGTTGGTTTACTGGCATACTTGAACATAGCTATTTTTTTGAGAAGGTATTGAATCCTTCAAGCTCAGGAAACTAAAACTGCAAGCCTGAGGAAACAGAATTGGGGTAATAAATACAAGAAATATTACTGCGATCCTTTGTGAATAAGCCTTCAAGTCAAGTAATTACTACATGCTCACATACAATTTCTACACACTTTGTGAAGTTACTATTACTCCATTTCCTGCGACATTACGTCCTGATGTTGTTGAATTTTCCCTCTGAAAGAAACGACTCATTTATTTATAGGGTCCTAATTGAGATGCCATGCATGTTCTATCTGATTAATAGTAAGCCAATAAACAGAAATTTAATTTTACTGAGAATGGTACATCTTCAATCCTCTTTCCTTCTCTACCTCTTTCTCTCAGAGTGGGGGAAATAGTCACGCATATTAGGATTCAGAACACGGGTGACTATTATGACCTTTACGGTGGGGAGAAGTTTGCTACGTTAGCCGAGTTGGTGGAGTACTACACTGGAGATCATGGAACTCTACAGGATAAAGATGGGACCGTTATTGAGCTCAAATACCCCTTAAACTGTTCTGATCCCACCACTGAGAGGTAAGCCATCATATTTGACCCTGTATCCTGATGAGGTCGGGCTTATTTACAAAACTAACTTAAGCAAATAACTATTACAAGCTGTTGATTATTTGATTTTGGGGATGCCATTGATCTAAATTATTTGTGAGACTGATATACATCATTGCCATTACAGTACGAGTTTCATCTGTATTTTGCCAATGCACATACTGCTCTATAAAAATTGTGTTAACATGATAAAAACACTTACTAACCTTGTGTATGAACAGTTAAATTTTTTTCCTAACTCCTGTCATGACCATATAAAACATTCTGATTATAATGTTCACATAGGTATTTACTGTTCGCATTTACAACACCATATCCTCCACAAATACAGTAGATGCATTATTTTCTGATATTGATTATATTCAAATATGTATCATTTATCATTCTGGTTGCAATCATGGCAGTTGCAGTTGTTTATAAAGTTAGGCTGTTATTTTTTTCCACAATAGCTAGAAGGTAAAGTTTAGTAAAAAAAAAAAAAAAGTATGTTAAAAACTCAAAAGGTCAAAGTCAGAATGTGATATTTCCATGTCTCGCCTTATGCAGCTTCAATGTTCGATGTTAAGCTTAATACAGATACGCATAGTGCTACAGTATTTGGGTAATTGGAAATTTCTGTTTGCACATTTATATTCAGACTTATGCCATGGTCAGTGGACCCAGTAGTCAAATTATTGATGTCCATGTAAACATATCCACTGGCTTTACTGGTCTTTTTAAAGAATATCTAAGACAGGGAAACTCAGTCATTTCCCTAATAAGGCTAAGAATTTACATATTTTATATTTTACAACTAATATACAGTGTTGTTATCAGTGAAGGAAGTTTTGCTGCTTTGCACTTTTGGAGAGGTGTTTGGGAGTTTTGTAGTTTAGCAGTGGTATTTTATGTAAATGGTATCTGTTCATATGCTGTCATGCTAACTGAAAGCTTCAACTGATTTGTGGTAAATAAATACTATACTAGCTGCACTACAAGCTAACATTTTTTTTTAAACTATATAGCTTCAATGTAATTAGCTTTTTGTGTTAGTAACTAGTGTGGCTACCTACTTCAAATAGCATGTATTGCTTTTTAGCTACATTACACCAAGATACTAACAGATAGAAGCTAATTACATTTAAGTTGTGTAGTTAGCCACTTTTGTTAGCGTGTAAACAAAAATTAGATACATTAGTAGTTTGTCTGTAGTTTAACTATTTGAAAACAAAAACAAATTGAAACTTGACCGGTAGCTTCCCCAACACTGGTTGCTACATGGAAAAATATTAATGGCAAATTAGTGGAGAAATTGTTATGGAGTGGAATGATCCACATGTATGCAGTTTCTGGAAGTCTGTGATATTGCCATTGTGTAAAATTGTGCAATAAGACAAAATGTCTGTCCCTGCTGTTGATGTATTGATTTGGTAAAAGCGTCACATGATCTGTCATTTTATCACACAATGGAAGTCTTCCACATTCCACTTTCAGTTACATCAGAAACTGAGGAACAAAACTTGATATTAAACCTCCAAAATTTCTTCCACCGCTGACATTAATCTTTATAAATAAAGAGTTGAAATTTCCAACAGCAGCAGATTCACTTAATTTGGCAAGAGATGTGTTACCATGATCAGCAAGTATAAATCATTCAACATGGTCTCTTTTGCTTTACGATTAGGCCTATACCAAATTTGCATATTCTAAATCAGTCTGCTGCTGCAGATTCTAACACTATCTGACCACACAATTTAAGAACTTTAAACAGTAGCCTGTATCAGTTTATTCTGCTTTCACAACATCCTGAATCAGCATTGCAAATCATAAGTCTACGACGCGCGATAAAAAGGTAACGTATCTTTTCCATGTTATCTTGTCAGCTACGACGGCGACACGCGACGATTCTATTTTAGAAACGGTTTCTATTTTTCTGCGACGTCGCGGCTGGAACAACAAACACAAATTGTGGCAATGATGATAATCTCAGGTACTGTTTATGTGCTTTATTTCATTTTAAAAGCATGCAATGTGACTTTGAATATCATTTAACGTAGTGCTTCCAGCTTTGTAGTAGCTGTAAAAGCAACAATCGATAATTTACCTTAGATTTCGAAATTAAACAATTGGAAACAAGAACGTTCAAACGGCGAACAAAAGTGTATTCTTTGACAAAGATGGTTTTAGTAACTCAGCCTATGTATTTTTTAATATTTAAATGGTGTAATATTTGTGAATTTGAATACGTAGCCTACTTATCCATTTTCTTGCGAGTGCCGCCACGATAAGCTGTGCACTTGCCGCGAGACTCCGCCCACACGCTGGTTTTGATTGATTTTGATGATTTTTCATGATTTCATGATCAATTTTCATGATTGGCGTCGCGTCCAGTGTGGACAGAAATGATTTGTCACTGGAATCTTTTCGCATCGCGTCTGGTTAGGACACGGTGTAAGATACACGTGTACTGTAGGTGCATGAATGACAAGCACTGGAAAATGCACCTTATCTGGATTTTTTTCCCCCTCTGTCTGTCTCTTTTTCTTTTGTGTGCGTGCACATATTATTTATTTGGTGCAAGAAAAAAAAAAAAAACCTACGGGGTGAAGGGTTTCAGATGAATGTTTTTACCATACATATACAGTATAAGACAGAAAAAAGTGACTGAATTAAAATAAAAAGACTGAATTTAAGATTGGCTAAACAAAAAATACAGCTGATTAATCTAATGATCATTAATCTAATGATTAATGCAGTGTAAGGTAAAGTGAATTATTATAATTCAATTATAATAATTATAAATAATTTATAAATGTAACAAATGAAAGTAAATATTTGCCAGCGCAAATGTATGAGACTGCTAGAAAAAATAACTTTTTTTCAATTACAAATTCAAATTTCAATACAATTTTATATTATATTATATTATTACCAGCATACCAATTTGAGTCAAATGTTAAATTGAATTTTAGAGTATCGTTGAATTTAGTTCGTCCCTTTTTTGATTTGACAGTAGCACTCGAGTTGCATGAGCTCAGAGCTCCACAAATGATACTGTCCACATTGATCCAAAGAACATCTTGTACTTCGATAAAAGCAAGACCACCTGACCAGCTGTGCAAATATCCTCACATTATCAATGCCACAAATTTGATTAGTGACTTGGAAATGTGCAAAGTCTTTTTCTTATTCATTCATAATGTTGTTAAATGCTAAAATGTGTTTATTTCCAGGTTCAAATTCGATTTTGAATCCCACAATTCATTGTGGCCTTTTTGATCCTGAAGTGTCACCATCTTGGTCACTGAATTTAATTTAAGCTCCTTATTTCATGCTGAAGCACCTTGAATTGCAGACACATTCTACGCCTTCCTCTGCCATGTGTCTGACTTCCTCTTCTCAACTGCGGTTGGAAACTTTAGTTTTGACACATTTGCAAACAGTGACCAGACCCATTCAGCCCTTCCTTCATCTCTCTACTGTCTCTCTTCACTCTCTGTCCCCCACCCTTCTGTATATTTTTCTCTTTTTTGGTCATGCTGATGACTCTTTGATGGATGTTGTTGTTTAACGGACAGAAAACATGCAGAATGCATACCGAGGTCACATCCACACCGAACACATTTTTCCATTCCACTGCGCTACATTTCCATTGTTTTTCAATGTAAACGCATACACGGACATCTTTAACTGTTGCGCTCACAACTTGCATATTTTGCGTTGTCTCGCATGACACAGCGTTCTAAAACACGACACTCAAGTTACAAGACATCTCTAAACCTTGCACTTTTATTCGTTCCCATGACCTGCGTCTCATGTTTTTTGACAGCAAAAATGCGTTCTGTGTGAACCGGCCCTATGACATACTTTCTTCTGCACAACACAAAAATTTGTATTTGAGGAAGAATTCTATGTTTTTGTCCATACAATGAAAGCCAGTGGGGCCCAAAAATAAATTTGGACCCCACTGACTTTCATTGTAAGGGCAATTTAACCCCTTTAAAGTGACTTTATTATAAGTTTACAGAGGAAATTTATAACAGCTATGTATAACCACGGTTTCTTAGTTAGTATGAGCATGTCTTCTCACGTATAAAAAGGGCTTTATTTCTGAAAAGAGCAGAATTTGTAATGCTATTTCATCATAATTGTCTTTCAAAAGTAGAAAATAGTCACCAAAGACTCACAATACATACGCACAGCACATCAAGTCTGCATGATGCTGTTTCTATGTGGTGAGAGATAATATTCTCAAGTCTATCACGTCAGTTGTGATAGAGTTGGAAGATAATTTACAGTGACAGATTGTGTAATGTATATACATTTGAGACTCACATAAATTATTAAATGAAGTTTATTTAACAAAGTTCGGGAAGAGCACGTTCAGGTAATCCATCTGCGAGAAAAGGCCTGTATATGTAGCGTTCCCTCACCTCTGTCCCATGACACTTTTGCAGCATCCCACCGCCATCCCAATGCCTCACTCTTGGCTGGTTCCTGTCCCAGTCAAGGATGGCAGGAGTACTCTGGGTTCAGGCCAAACCCTCCCCTCGGACAACACGCCAAATATACATGCGTTACCATACATTACCGTATCTGATTGCATGTACGAGTGAACTTGTGAAACGTTTAATGCCAGAGTTAGTTGCATTGATAATGCATGGAACTTTGATCACAAGTCCAGTCTTAAATTGAAAACATAAAAGAGCAGAGATCAAGATCCCTTCATAAAGGACTGAGATGCACTGAAAATATTATTGCTGATTATAAACAAAAAGGCATCTTTTTGCATGACATAGTGTCTTAATAATAAGAGAGATGTCTAGTTGAAATGTGTCCAGTCACTCTTCGGCTTTACTTTTAGTATTATGTATAATTTTAGCAAAGACAGAGAACTTAAAAATCACAGAATAATTATATATGTATATATATATATATATATATATATATATATATAATGTAGAAATTGAACTTTAGTGGTCAAGTTGTTTATCATAAATATCATTTTATTTAAAAATATAATACAATATATTTTTTTAAATAATTATTCATTTTATTTAAAAATGTAATAAAACTATTTTTTTCATTATAATTATTAAGAGGGATCAAAATCATACAAATTAAAACACCGGTTGTAGTTGACAGAGAGCAATCATGGAAGAACCCCCAGAAGGGCGATTTAGCAAGCGTTTTCTCTCTCTCTCAAGAGAACAGAGAAGGAAGGACAAGCTAAAAATACACCAAAGTCTCGAGTCAAGAAATCTTGTCATCAGAAAATTTTCCGACCGCAGTACAGGAAGCTGAGATGTAGAAATTGAGAACTGAGTCCAATTGTTAGTACACATTTTAGTATGCTAGAGCGTGAGGACCACCATACTTTTGCGTCACGATTCAGAATTGCTAATAAATATACGCAAACTTGAAATGCATACGTGACATAAATGTTCAGCCACACTGTGTTTTTGTTTTTGTTTATGGCTGCAGTGGTTTGTGGTGCAGATGCATTCGCCCTAGTTTTATTTTATTTTTACTTTTAGGCACTATCATACTTTAAATACCTTGACTGTCTGGTTTATTTGAGTCAGAGATGTACATTTCTTTGAACCATGTTTTGCAGGATATCCTCAATGTTTTACTATTAAAGGTTTCTATCATAAGAACATCTAGTACTTTACAGGAATCTAAACTTCACAATGACTTTTTTCCCTTTTGCATTTGTATCTTCAGGTGGTACCATGGCCACCTGTCGGGTCCAAACGCTGAAAAGCTGCTCCGTGAGCGCGATGAGCCCGGGACGTTCCTGGTTAGGGAGTCGCTCTCTAAACCAGGAGACTTTGTCCTGTCTGCTCTCACCGGTGATATGAGCAGTGTTGGTAGGAAGGTCTCCCATATCAAGATCATGTGCAACGTAAGTGCATGTGCTCATTCATGTATGATTGTTGTGAGTCAAAAGAGGTCAGTGTTCTGCATTAATTTTAACAGCAAGTACCTATAACGAACGTGAAAATAGAATATGTTACTTCATTAGCTTGTTTCAAGTCTAATAATTAGTTGCACTTCCTCTTGAAAAGGTTTCAAAAGTGGGGTTTTGGACAATATCAACACAAATCCTTATTTGTTTGTGTAAATGCATTAACTTGCAGTTAATATTTAGGATTAGCAATAAATGATTAAATACTATTTGCAATACAAATAGCTAATTTAGAAATAGCTCAAGTATTTTCTGTTATGAATAATTTTTTTTGTATATTTAAAATGTTTGTGTTGTCCCTTTTCAATGCAAAGCCATCACAAATTAAATATGATTTATGCTGATATTGTTAAAAACCTCTCACTTAGACAGTTTACATACTTCCAGAGGGCACTGTACACATGGCTTATTTAGATGGTAAATCCTAAAATATTTAGCTGAATATGTACTTTTGTATAGATCTTAGCATCTTTATCAACAACACGTTGTTTGAGTGGAATTATTTTCATAAATTTAGTAAATAACAAAAATACTAAAAAAAGTTTTACCTGCATAACATGAAATATATACACGTACACACAGAATGACATTTGTACACATTCACACAGACTTCCATATGCATGTTTGACATACTTAAGCATATGCACAGTATTTTTAAACATATGGTACACACAGTTTGACATCAATACACACATTTGCACTTACCTGAAAAACGCGACTGGACTTTGAGTCATCAGCGCGTTGGATGGTAGCGGGGGTGGTCATGCCCCTCTCGGGGCTCTAAATAAGCACTATTGTTGTGCTGTTTAAATGAATGGTAGAAGATTATGAGCGAGGGAAAATCAGGTCAGCGCACTGCCTGTCGATTGTTAATTTATTCCACTGGTATGTGCGTATGTGTATGTGCATTAGTGAGGTTCAAAGAGCACAAAATGCCATCGTTGCATTGTTGCCCTGTGAGCTGATTAACAGAACAAACAGCGTTCTGTGAAGACGGTTCTAATCAGCTCAGAGAACCAAACAATGCAGTTAAGGCCTAAAACGTCTTAAACCAGCCTATGTAACCCTAGTTTATCCAAGAAGTTGTAAGTCCTTGCCAATGGACAGCTTCTGTTTTTAATCTGATTTAAAGACACAGAAAGCTTTCTGTGTCACCATTTTGGTGATGGTATTTTAGGTTTAATGATAGAACATTCTCACAGGTTGTACAATTTTCTGAATGACCGTTCTTCATTCATTTTTAATAAGAATAGCATAAGCAAACTTTTCAAGCAAAATAATGAATAAAAACCAATATGCTTTGCAAGATTAAAAGTTTAAACAAAATATATTTGGACATTTTCTACACCACTGTGAACATGAGAGCATCCATCCATCTCGATTACAGTGAAATCACACAGTATAAATGTGTCAAAAAATACATAGCTGTCTATTCTTTTTATTTTAATAATAAGTATTATTTGGGGGTCCTTAAGGTGCCACTGAACCTCGTGTTACCCTTGTGTAGGAATCCGAGTGACTGATTAATTTCTTAATTTATGCATGTTTATTTTCAGAATGACCGCTACACAGTTGGTGGTAAAGATATTTTTGACAATTTGACAGACCTCGTGGAGCATTTCAAACGCACTGGTATTGAGGAGTTGTCTGGGACAATGGTTTATCTCAAACAGGTAAAGAACATTTATATTGGGCAGGGGGTTCATACCAACATGTGTTAAATAAATCTCTTAAATGTCAAGCAAGCGTGCAACAAAAACACTAGCAACTAATCAGCTTCTGGTATTAACTGCAACACTGTGGGTATTGACTAGGTATGGTCACATTGAATTATACATGTTGAGATATTTGGCTGAACTGATTTGATTTTAAAACCCTTTTTAAAATAAAAACAATGTAAGAAAAACAGATTGTGTTATTTGTGATCATATGGATAAGTTGCTGTTAGTGATCTACTATTACTTTTATAGTGGCTAAATGTTGAGCATCTGTTCTGCTGAACAGAGATACGGCTGGAAAATATCTGTGAAACTGAGCAATGTACTTTATCGTGTGACAAAATGGCAAATTACATAGAACTGTGGGAAGCACCTTTAATGTTGTGATTAATATTTGCCCTTTCTGTCTGTCTGTCTGGTGGTGATGTATGTCTTGCTCTTCTCCCATGATGTTTACCCACCTCTCTTTTCTCCAGCCTTATTACTCCACGAGGTTGAACGCCGCTGATATTGAGAGCAGAGTAAAGCAGCTCGACCAAACCTCAGAGAGAGAGAACATGGATGGGGCTGATAAAAAGATAAAAGCTGGGTTCTGGGAAGAGTTTGATGTGAGTGACGTGTTTAAAGGTTATTCACCACAAAGTTCTTCATGCATTAGAATCACAGCTACATTTTATATGCTCTTTGTGGGATTTATTTGGAAAATAACTATTTTATATATGCTATTTAAACAAACATACATGGAGAATTAATATGGAATTCCAGCTTTTCAGTTAAAATAACTGATTTTATATTAGAACACGCTTGCATATTAGTTGGACCAGCCTGAAAATACACACACACACACACACACACAAATAAAAATAGTGATTTGAGCTAAACAGATTTTAAAGATGATCAGATTTTATTGCTGACTGCAATAAAATCTGATCATCTGATCAATAATTTTTTTTATTAAATTAAATTAAATTAAATGATGAAATTAAATTATTTTAATTCCGTAGATTAGTCCTACCTGGGTAAAAATATATATGTTATTCCCACGCAGTGGTAGTTTTGGGTTTGTGGGCTGGAGTTATTCCGTTCACACCTAACAGCAGCCTGTAGTCTGTTAGGCCACAACAGAGGGTCTATTTCCCACTCAACATAATCCATGTTTGCCTTTGGCCCACTTTTTGTTTTGCTAAAGCAATCAGATCTTATGAGATAACTGATTTATTACTTTAAAAACACAGTTACATTTTTACACAAATGACAAAAAGACACAAAGTCGAAGGTATGTGTTTTGTCGAAAGCAGTTTTAGCAGCATCATCTACATGAGTTATGAGCCTGATTAAAGACAATTTGTGCATTTTTACAGCCATTTTTGTACTTATAACACTTGGTACCGGATGGCAAAATGAATTTAATCAACTGTTGCTAAAATTAGTGCGTTCATACTGATCTCTGGTCGTAGTAAGGTTAGACCACAGGAGCCAAACGGTTGTTCAGAGCCACTCTCAACAGGCAGGATGTGGTAATTGTACTTTCTGTCTTAATTTCCCTTACTGTCTGTTCTATTCTTGATCTATAAATCTGTTTTTCGGCTTGCAGGCACTGCAGAAGTTGGAAACTAAGGTAACGAAGAGCAGAGATGAAGGAATGAGACCAGAAAACAAAAGCAAAAACAGATACAAGAACATCCTTCCCTGTGAGCAATGAATCTGATCACACTGCAGTATTTCTTTGAAAAAATGAATAAATGAAATATAAGTTTAGTAGTTAGTTTAGTAAAATATATTTTAAGAGATGTCCACAAAGTTTTGGCCATCTTGCTATTATTTACTAATATTCCCATTTCTTCCCCTTTCAGTTGATGACACCAGGGTTATCCTGCAAAGCGGTGATCCCAATGTTGTCGGCTCTGATTACATCAATGCCAACTATGTTGTAGTACGTCCACAACATAAATCACAACAAATCTCTCAAACTGCATCTTTAAAATGTCTTGTTTAAACCCTCTCTTTTCCATCATTCTCTCTCTTTCTATACGTCTGTGTTCACAGAACAAATTAATGGAGATTAATAACCAGAAAGTTTACATTGCTTGTCAAGGCTGCCTCGCAACCACTGTAGGCGATTTTTGGCAAATGGTGTGGCAAGAAGAGTCACGGGTAATCGTCATGACAACAAGGGAGGTTGAGAAAGGACGGGTTAGTACTAGTTAACATTCATCCGGATAATAATTAATTATATTATTGTTTTATTTAGTATTTTTTATTTCAATTATTATTAAATGTAGTAACTATTAATGAAAAATGTACATCTTTATAGCCTCGCTTTAAAAAAAAAAAAAGTAGAAAATCTCCTGACTTCAAATGTAACGTTTCATGGTTTATCTTTTGTTACCTCTGCAGAATAAGTGTGTGCCATACTGGCCTACTGTTGAGGGAGAGTCAAAGGACCTAGGCAGATATATAGTGACGTTGCTGAATGAGAAGGATGCCACTGATTACAAGATCAGAGTGATGGAGATCACATCTCCGCACCGGGTGAGGAAAGACCCTTTTCAATACCTCTGTGAGCACATTTCTGTGCACTGCACCTGTGGCCCAGATTCTGTCCCTATATGTCATTCTGTTCCATTGCATCTCATACCATCACCTTGATTCCAGTAATATAAAAATAAAACTGTATGAAGTAAATAGTATTGTGTCTTTCAAATGTGGCTTTTCGGTTGTTAACAAATAGAGTTGCATTACGGTTAGATTAAAAGGTCAACACTTGAGGTTCAGCTTTCGATCGATTCCTTTAAATGCCACTTATTTTGTGTTTCTCAAAGACTGTCACTAGGTAAAACCATAATTCATCTTTTTGTGTTGGACTGGTCACTCCAAATTGTTTTAAAACTGAATATTATGTTAACATATGCAGTTTTTATTTTATTTTATTCCATTCCATTTCATGCTATAGATTTAATTCTAATAAAAACTGTGTAAAGAAAACAGTATTGTGGCTTTTCTATTATGAAAAACACAACTGCATTATGGTTAGATAAACAGGTAAAAAAGTGAGACCACTTTAGGTCTTAAGCTTTAGGATTTTTTAAAATTCAAGAACAAAAACACATGATGTAAAACGAAGGAAATGATTTCTTGAAGCTTGAGCGCCTTGAAATACTAAGAAATGTACAGTATGTACAATTTAATACATTTTTATGTTGGCAATATCATTTTAATTAAGTAAAAAATGTTTCTTAAACCGGAAAGGTGGCACAAAGCGATTGATGATTGATTGGCATTGAAGCATAAATGCATGAATGCACTGCACATTGTGATGATTCTCTTCCTTCATGTATACTCTCTCTTTGCCATTCTGATTCCAGAAAGAGCCGGCTCGGACCATTTGGCACTACCAGTATTTGAGCTGGCCGGATCACGGCGTGCCGCAAGAGCCTGGTGGAGTGCTTAGCTTTCTGGAGCAGGTCAACATCAAACAGAACGAACTCTCCCCATCTGCACCCATGATCATCCACTGCAGGTACTTCCTCACAATAACATCATCCTCCACTTGGGGGCTTCATGAGCACAAGATGCCATGCCATTTCAGATGTCCATAAAACATACACTCTTAGAAGAAAAGGTTCTATATAGAAACTTAAAGGATTCTGTCAGCCACTTCATGTATAGAACCTTTTAGGGGTTCCCATCATGGGATCATTTTATGGATTTAGTTTTAATAAACTCATTTTGTTTTAAAGATTTTTTTTATTTTGATTAAACTTTAACAATTAAACAGCTCATAAACATACTTTATCCCTAGAAAATTTTTAAATAACATATTAAACATGAAAGTATTAGTATTAGTATTATTAATCATTTAAGACATTCCTTCTTATGTAGAAACTTTTGGTAAAGGGTTCTTTAAAATTGAGTCAAGAACCCTAGGTTTTATATAGAGCCCCGTTGAACCTTTTATTCTAAGGCCCGTTCACACCAAGAACGATAATTATAAAGATAACTATATTAGCGTCCACACCGACACAAGTGATATTGTTATGTTTATTATAAGCCGCTTTAAATGCTCAAGCTCTTTAAGTTAGGTGGATTCAGATTGGCTGTCAATGTTTTTTTTTATCATTTATCAGCTGGATGAAATCGTTCTGAAAGTGATTCCATTTCCAACAATATGGCAAGCTGTTTTAGCTTAAATTGTACCCAGCGTTACTTGTCGTAATTGCATTTTTACTAGTAAGAATTCAGTTAGAGAGCTCTACAATTCAATTCTTACTAGTAGCAATTACAATTAGAGAGCTCTCTAATTCAATTATTACTAGTAAGAATTACAATTACAGAGCTCTCTAATTCAATTATTACTAGTAAGAATTACAATTACAGAGCTCTCTAATTCAGTTCTTACTAGTAACAATTCCAATTAGAGAGCTCTACAAATGAATTTTTACTAGTCATATGTCTCCATTGACTTCCATTCATTTTTGATTACAGAGCTCTACAATTGAATTGTTACTAGTAAGAATTACAATTAGAGAGCTCTACAATTTAATTGTTACTAGTAAGAATTACAATTAGAGAGCTCTACAATTCAATTATTACTAGTAACAATTACAATTACAGAGCTCTCTAATTGAATTTTTACTAGTAAAAATATGAATTAAAGATATGTATAATTGCAGAGCTCTGTAATCGAATTAAAGAGCTCTGCAATTGCATTCTTACTAGTAACAACTGAATTAGAGAGCTCTCCAATTGGAATTGTTACTAGTAAGAATTGGATTAGAGTATGGCAAGCCGTTTTAGCTTAAATTGTACCAAGCGTTACTCGTCGTAATTGCATTTTTACTAGTAAGAATTCAATTAGAGAGCTCTACAATTCAATTCTTACTAGTAGCAATTACAATTGGAGAGCTCTCTAATTCAGTTGTTACTAGTAAGAATTACAATTACAGAGCTCTCTAATTCAATTATTACTAGTAAGAATAACAATTACAGAGCTCTCTAATTCAGTTCTTACTAGTAACAATTCCAATTAGAGAGCTCTACAAATGAATTTTTGCTAGTCATATGTCTTCATTGACTTCCATTCATTTTTAATTACGGAGCTGTACAATTGATTTGTTACTAGTAAGAATTACAATTAGAGAGCTCTACAATTGAATTGTTACTAGTAAGAATACAATTGCAGAGCTCTTTAATTCATTTATTACTAGTAACAATTCCAATTGGAGAGCTCTCTAATTCAGTTGTTACTAGTAAGAATGCAATTGCAGAGCTCTTTAATTATACATATCTTTAATTTGTATTTTTACTAGTAAAAATTCAATTAGAGAGCTCTCTAATTGCATTCTTACTAGTAAGAATTTAATTAGAGAGCTGTCTAATTGTAATTGTTACAAGTAATAATTGAATTAGAGAGCTCTCTAATTGTAATTCTTACTAGTAACAATTCAATTGTAGAGCTCTCTAATTGTAATTCTTACTAGTAACAATTCAATTGTAGAGCTCTCTAATTGTAATTCTTACTAGTAACAATTCAATTGTAGAGCTCTGTAATTAAAAATGAATGGAAGTCAATGAAGACATATGACTTGTAAAAATTCATTTGTAGAGCTCTCTAATTGGAATTGTTACTAGTAAGAACTGAATTAGAGAGCTCTGTAATTGTTATTCTTACTAGTAATAATTGAATTAGAGAGCTCTGTAATTGTAATTGCTACTAGTAAGAATTGAATTGTAGAGCTCTCTAATTGAATTATTACTAGTAAAAATGCAATTACGACGAGTAACGCTTGGTACAATTTAAGCTAAAACGGCTTGCCATATTAGAGAGCTCTGCAGTTGCATTCTTACTAGTAACAATTCAATTGTAGAGCTCCGTAATTAAAAATGAATGGAAGTCAATGGAAACATATGACTAATAAAAATTCATTTGTAGAGCTGTCTAATTGTAATTCTTACTAGTAATAATTGAATTAGAGAGCTCTGTAATTGTAATTCTTACTAGTCATAATTGAATTAGAGAGCTCTGTAATTGTAATTGCTACTAGTAAGAATTGAATTGTAGAGCTCTCTAATTGAATTATTACTAGTAAAAATGCATTTACGACGGGTAACGCTGGGTACAATTTAAGCTAAAACGGCTTGCCATACAACAATATTGTTTCTCTGTGCCGTTATCGTAATAGTTGTGGTATGGACTCTGCTATTCTTTTAAAAATATATCTTTATCCTTATCATTATAGTTATCCTAACTGGTGTGAACGGGCCTTAAGAGTGTACATCTGAATATTCTTGACTTTTTATGGACCGCATTCATTGGTTAAATGCCAATTATTTTGTGCTTCACAAAAACCATCACTGGGAAAATACATAATTCATCTTTTTGTGTTGGACTGATCACTCCAAATTGTTCTAAAAAGTTAAGATGATTTTATTTTATTTTATAACAGAGAAAACAGTTTATTACATTTCATGTAATTTCTTGGCATGACATGTAATGCATGCTGAAAAGTTTAAGCAGAACAGTAGTCACACCACTGTAATCACAGTACATGCTTGAACTCCTCATGATCCCTCACTTCCCACAACCTTTAAATGAATAGTTTGTTTACTCTTTAGTAACATGTGCTATAGGGCATTCAGTGTTTCATGACCTCTACAAGTTGGAAGAGATAGTTTCAATGTGTTGTTGCTCAATGTGTTTTTGGCAGTGCTGGTATTGGACGAACAGGAACCATTGTGGTAATCGACATGCTTTTAGATTCGATTGATGCTAAAGGTGAGTTTACCCTCTTTTGAGGTTTTTGAACCTGTTTTTTTACTGTGTAAAAACTGATATCTGTGAAGCTTTAAAGTCAGCATGCTGGAATCCAGAAGGTTGCTGGTTCAGTCACCAACTATTACTATTACAAGATATTAGCCATTGTGCCCTTCAGAAAAGCACTTAAAGAGATAGTTCACCCAAAAATGACAATTTTGTCATAATTTACTCACCCTCAAAGTTGTTCCAAACCTGCATGAGTTTCTTTCTTCTGTTGAACACAAAAGAAGATATTATGAAGAATGTCAGTAACCAGTCAGTTGATGGTAGCCATTGGCTTTCATAGTATTTTTCCCCTACTATGAAAGTCAACGGCTATCGTCAACTTGACTGGTTACCAGTAATACCTTCATGGTGCTGTTCTATGAGAAAATCACATGAAAGGTAATAGGTTTGATTCCCAGGGAATGGATTAACTCATTAAATTAATACCTTGAATAAGTGTCAGCCAAATGCGTAAATATATAAATTCTCAAATCAGTGGAAAAATTAGTGTATTTAAGATGTTTTTACAGGCCACTGTAAATCCTGGGCAGTTTTGAATAAATTCCAGCTCTTAATGAGAGGTTTACAACTTTAAATAAGCACATACACATTCCAGAGACAGGGTCAGTACAGTTTCAATGTTCATCTTTGTCTCAAAACAATAATGAACGTTGCCATGGCAAAACTCATTTTAGATCAGGACATGAAAAATGATAATCTGATCACAGATCAGCTCTCTCAGCGGGAGACTCATTATTATTCATCATTTTTATTGCAACTTAGCGTTGATGCAGTGCAATCACATTGATTAAAGCATTATAACCTGTGAATGTCCCCAGGCTTTCTAGAATCAACGATATGGTTTGCTAATATGCTTCCCTTCGAAATCCAGTTTTTTTATTTATTTTTTTACACAAATCATTATACTTAGTCTTATAATCTTATAATAGGCTTATTTTTAGTTGTTGCAACCACATTTCACATGGACACCTCAGGGTGGTACTTTATCATAGATCTTGGATCAAACATAGTTTAAAGTTTCTAAAGATGTTGTCTGTGTCAGGTTTGGACTGTGACATCGACATCCAGAAGTGTATTCAGATGGTTCGAGACCAGCGGTCTGGCATGGTGCAAACTGAAGCCCAGTACAAGTTCATCTACTTGGCTGTGCTACAGTATATAGATTCGGCTACGGTCACACGAAAGGCTGTCATGGTAAGAAAATGGCTAAGGATCATTGTGAGGGGGTTTTGAAATGAAATTAAGGGAATAAAGGGAAATGAAGCCAGAAAGTTTGCACTGTAAATGAATAATATTTGGTTTGTGTTTAATAATGTTTGGTTCCCATGATATCGAATCAGTCAACACTGTAAATAAGAAGATAAGACTTGTATCCAGTTCTCTGTCTCTCCCATCTGTTGTATTTAATATTGCTATTGATTTTTTATTTTTTTACTTTCTGCTACAGGAAACAGAAACTGAATATGGAAACCTTTCAATTCAGTCTAAACACCAGAAAGCCAGTCGCAAAGCCTCTGCAAAGTGAGTATGCAACTGAGACTTCAGACTGTAGCGTATCTCCAAATACTCCCACAAACGTTAGGAAACATTCTTCCCACGTCCCCATATCTTCCCTAAACCAATGACTACTTAAGTAGGTGGTTCAAAGATCTCTCAGTCACACGGCCATTCTGCTTATACAAGCTTTTTGTAAGTTATAAACCGTTGTGCAATATCCCATTGAAAAAGAAAGACGGATTGAGTAGGGCATTTTATCTCAGATCTTGTATTGATTCAGCTCGACCTTGTTCAAATCACCGTGAGTTGAACTAAGTCTCACTGGGCAATGTCCAGTGGCAAGTCTCTATTTGTCACGTTTATGTGGTTTACAGTATGTGCTGCTGACAAAAACATTAAAACTGCAGTAAACAGCAAAAAAAAAAAGAGAGAACTTACTAAAAACAACTTGGTATAATGGTATGATTTTATACATATTCAAATCTAACTGCATTTAAATGAAAATGTTCATATCCAAGCATTGCAGTTGACTTCTCGTTTGTTTCTCTAGAAGTTGGGATGGTTATAATAATTGCTTAAGTTAGTGACTAATCAGTCATACTGATTTTTTTTTCCCAGAAAAAATGAAGATGTTTATGAGAATCTGGCAGCAAAGGGAAAGAAAGATGTCAAAAAGCAGAAATCAGAGGAAAAGAAGAGTGGATCTGTCAGGAAACGATAAAAATGACACGAAAAGATGAGATTTAATTGTGCTTCGTAATTGTACAGCTTATTTTAAAATTCACTTTTAGCTGATTTAAAAGAAAACTGTGCCTGGGATTTTACAAAGATGCCAAAATATTTGATCTTATCAGCAAATCTTGCTATATTGTTTTCTCTGTGTATTTTTGTCATTTTTTTAATATCTAGTAAAAAAATGTTGTTGAAGTAAATTCACTAAGTTGCAGTTAATTATAAATCATCCACTTGTTTTCAGTTTTAATAAAAGTCCTTTTCAAAGACTGTTCAGAGTTATCCCTGGCCGTTATGGTTATCTTCTGTAATAAAATGAAGTTGTGTTTGCATAAAATGTTTAATTTTCCGTGATGTTATTGAAACAGTAAGGCAGAAAGGAAAGGTTGATGTCCTGGTGAGATGATACGCACAAACTCTGGCCTGATGCCAGTGAGAGGGACCCGTCTCATTCTTCTGTACATCAGAGAGTGAACCCCATACAGGGCTGACCCCGTTTGACATCGAGGGAAAAACATTAGGAGAAATGATGAATGAACTTTCCAGAGCTCCACATGAGCAACAAAACAACATACGTCGGAGAAAAGAGTGTTACATTTCTAGAACATTCTCCATATAATTGATAAACATTTACATTTTAGGATATAGAATCAACTTTTCTCACCTTTATTAAGTTAGCATGGTTAGCATCTTTCAACTGCCATTTTACTCACATAGCAAATGCAGGGGGTCCACACCGTCAGATACAAACAATGCGCAATGTTATATTAATTTCTGTTACAATATTTTATTAATATTTTGAATACATTTTTATTTACAATAATTTTAGTAAACATTTTAGCAATTTTATGTTTTTGACTAAATGTCTAAATAGTTTTATTTCAGTGTTTGGTTTTACTTCTTGTATACATCAAGGCAACAGATGTCTTGGAAACTGGCTAAAATAAAAGTTTTATTTGATTTCAGTTCATGTTTATCTTACCTTGATAAATGAGTTGAGACTTCATGGTGGTTTCAAACTGTTTTTAGGCCTACGTCTATCACCAAATTCAGATAGTCTGAAAAATATTTTGCACATCACACATGTATTAAATACATGACTATTTCTAAAATTGATTTAATTCGCTGAAAATGTAAAATGGTCAATTACCATTCACTCATCACAGATCACAATAAAACAAGTTTTATTTTTTCTGACACTTTATGTAGTCTTATATTTGCCTATTAATTGTTGACGCCTAGTTGGCATATTTTAAAGGGGTACGGTCATAATGAATCATTCTTTTAGTGTGTATTTTACAAAGTTACAATTTGATAAGCTCTGGAAATCCAGTCCACCTCCCCTTAATGCCTGCAAATCAATCCCAAACCTAGAGAGGCTGGATTTGGCTATTTGTTCTGTTCAGAATGAGATGGTTTGGGAGGAGTCACCGCTGCTTTCGGGTTTACTTACAGAGGACGAACCTCAGATCGGTCATGGCTCATTGTGCAACGGAACATCACGGAAAAGATTCCCGGAAACACTGACCACGGATTCTGCTCGGTACACTTCGCGTGCTGTTAGTAGGAAACGGCGTCAATTTAACCAAATTAACTAGCGTACAATGAGATAGTGCTGCCTGGAGACACGGATAGAGATCCAGATAACCAGAGGGAAAAGTGAGCCAACAGCAGAGCCACAAATCACACAAAGTTTAGTTAGATTCGATTCGAACGGAGGAAAGAAAAACCGAGAATGTCTAAACCTAATTATACTGGCATTTACCACATGGTTTCCCAGAATAATTTTGAAGAATATCTGGCGGCTTTGGGTAAGCTACAACATTTTTTTTATATTTTCTAATTTTCTCTCATTTTTTTTCTCTCTCAATTTTGCAATCTAAGAGCATATGATAATGTAAGTATGATTAAGAGTCTATTCTTACTTAACGAACCGCAGTGACTCGCTTTGATTGTAACTTGATGCTTGTTGACTGTGATGTAGGCTACCTCAAACCTTTGTGTGAACCTGATGGATGCACCTCCCTTTATTCTGGGTTAATGTGATGAAATACAGTCTAATCATCTTCTTGCCGTGGGGAAGAAAGCCTAAACGAGATCATAGCATTTTAGTGTGTACATTTTTTTTTCTTTTCTTCAAAGTGAAGAAACATGCCTGACCCTGAACCGTTTATCAAATGTATTGTTTCTGACCTTGTAACTGGTCTCATCCTGCTGTTATGCACCTAAAAATGAATAGTTCCCTCATAATGTAGCAAAATCGTATGAATTATTTTTTTTTTCTGTTGAACGCAAAGTGAGAAATGTTCAAATAACTTGCTTGCCACTTTTTTCATGCATTTGCAATAATGGAGCTTTTGAGCTTCAAAAATAACAAGCAGCATAAAAGTATCATAAACATTATTCATACATCATATTTCAAGTCTTCTGAGTTCATGCAATAGTTTGTGTGACAAACAGACTGAAATGTTTAAGTTTCTCACTGATAATCTTCTCCAGTGGCCGGCGGTAAACCACTGCAACCAGAAAAATTGAATCAGTTAGTTGAACTCAAAATCATTATGATTCCAAAACAAATCTTAAAAATTCACCTTTTGTGTTTCACTGAAGAAAAAAAAAAAATAGAATTTTTTTATGGAATAAATTAAGGAAATAATGACAGAATTGTTCTTTTTTTTTATCAAAATGCTTTTCATGTAATCTTTCTTTTCTTCACGTCAGATGTTAATTATGCATTAAGAAAAGTCGTCTGCATTCTGAAACCCAGCAAACATATTGAACATAATGTGAACACTGGCGAAATGAAGATAAAGACAGTCACCACCTTTAAGAACTTCGACATGGACTTCACTTTGGGACAGGAGTTCACTGAGGACCTGGGACCAGTCGATGGGAGAAAGTGCCAGGTCTGTGGGCTCTTTTTTTATTTGCACTCCTCATTTTTATATTATTGTCTTTCTAGTCAACCCATTTGTAATGGATTTGTGGGAAACCTGGGCCCGTTTTAAAAGGAACAACCACCAGACAAAGGAGTGTGGTATGTGTGGTGCTAATGGGTAATGCTCTCCATATGTTTCAGACCACAGTGAACTGGGACGGTGATAAATTGGTCTGCGTGCAGAGAGGAGAGAAAGAGGGCAGAGGCTGGACACACTGGTTAGAAGGAAACATCCTTCATTTGGTAAGCAAGTAGGGTTTGTGCTGGGCTTGGAGAAACTGCTTTACATATGCAGAGGATATGTTTCCAGTGTTAACTGGACTATAACTGTATGAAAGGTTTTTAAATAACATAGAATTATAAGTGTGTGTGTGTATAGCTTTTCTAGGTAAAAATGATCTTTATCTTTTTTATAAATTTCTAAGGCAGTTATAAAAAGTGTGAGAAAAGCGACAGGACACAGGCCACAATGAAAAGGGTAGGTGAAAGAGGAGATGAAGAGGAGGGAATTAAATGAGACGAGTGACGGGGCTTTTGTGGGCTAGTTTAAAGAGACACTGCTCTTTTTGTGTTAAACTTTAAAGTTTTTTTTTAAAGAAATGAATGGTTTTATTCAGCAGGGACACAAAGCATTGATCAAAAGTGACTGTAAATACATTTACAATGTTACAAAAGAGGTCTATTTCAAATAAAAGCTGTTCTTTTGAATTTTCTGTTTATCCTGAAAAATGGTTTCCACGAAAATATTAGGCAGCACAACTGTTTTGAATATTTATGATAATAAGAAATGTTTTTTGAGCACCAAATCAGCATATTAGAATGATTTCTGAGGGATCATGTGACATTGATGTTGAAAAATCAGCTTTGCCATCACAGGAATAAATGACATTTAGTCTATTAAAATACAGTTATTTTAAGTTAATTTTTATGGCATTTTTGATCAAACAAATGCCTTGGTGAGCATAAAAGACTTCTTAAAAAAAAAAAAAAAAAACTTGCCTGGTTTCATTTACCAGATCTTTTAATTTAAAGAAATAGTACATTCATTTTAGGAATAGTTTCCATGGAGCAACCTGGTATTCAAGGCTTTACTCAAAAGCATAATGTTGATTGGACCTTCTCTGAATGTCTCCAGTTCTTGGGTTAATCCTGAACGAAGTTTTAATCACTGGGCTACTATGTATCTCTTTCAATGTCCTTCATCCTTCATCCTTTTTTCTCCCTCTCCCTCTCTCTCTCTCTCTCTCTCTCTGCAGGAGATGAGGGCTCAGGGTGTCACTGCCAAGCAAGTCTTTAAGAAGGCTGAGTGAGAATGGAGAGAGAGAGGGAGAGAGAGAGAGAGAAATAAAGGGGCCATTTGCTGGGGGTTTTGAGCTCAGATTATTCTTAGAGCTCAGGGCTCAGAAAGAGGCAGTATTGCCACAGTGATTTGTTCCTGATCCACAACAAACAGTTTAAATGAAAACTACAAACGAAGAAATTGGTTCCCTCTCTATGAATTGTTTCAGCTTTTAAAGCACAGTTTTTTTCCTCACAGTTGCAATCAAACCAAAATGCGAAGATCGCGCATGTAGCAATATGGCAATAGCGCCCTGTTACCCTCTTTGAATGGTACTATAAAATATGGATCCAGGCTGGATTCATGGCACCCTAAAATGAATATTTTATGCAGATGTTTACAGTAAGCAGAAGTAGTGATTAAATCAGCCAGTGGTTTAGCTAGTCAAGTACAGCTTGAATTCTTGATTCCAAAATTATATTTAATGTCCGGTGTCCTGTTCCTGGATTGGCAAATGATTGGATAATATTGGAGTTAATACATCTGTGTGATTGAAATTTTGATTATTTGCTGTAGTCAAACATTGTCTAAAAGTGCTGAAATATGTATTGTCTGAAATTTTAGGTCATGTTATTGTATTTGTCCACTCTAGAATACAACCATTTATATTACTAAAAAATTCTGTTTGTATGAATATATTTCTTATCAGAGCATTACTAATAGCAATCCTTCTTTGCGGTAATTATTTTCAGTTACCAGTAGTTATTTTGTAATAGGGTTGGCCAACATAGTTTCATATTCAATAATTGTGTACAGGTTTGGCTATACTTGTGAGGGCCAATACAGTGAAATATCATGACAACCATATAGTAAGAACATTTGACTGGTCTTCACTAGTTAAAAAGGCTTTTAAATCAGCCAAAACATGTTTTTATTTCAATCTAGTGTTTTGCAGGTTTCTGGTTTAGAGGTAGGGGTTAGGTTACGTAATAGAAAATATCATTGACCTGATATAAAATCAATGGAAGTCTATGCAATGTCTTCAGTAATATAGTGAAACAAATGGGTGTGTTTATACACACACTTGTATTCAGCAAGGATGTAAAGACATTAATAATGTTAATTTCTTTTAAAATAAATGGTGTTATTTTGAATTTTTTCAGAAGAATCCTGAAAAAAAGTTTCCACAAAAGTATTAAGCAGCACAACTGTTTTAAATATTGATAAGAAATATTTCTTGGTGAACCAAATGAGCATATTAGAATGATTTCTAAAAGAATAATGTGTGAAGACTGGAGTAGGCCTAATGATTGCTGAAAATTCAGCTTTGCCATCACACGGGAATATTTCATAATATTACTGTTTATTTGTTCTCTATTTTTTATCAAATAAATGCAGCCTATGTGAGCACTTATTAATTTCTTTCAAAAACCTTACCTTTTTTGAACGATATATCTTTCAACCAGCCAGTGACAAATTAAATGGCTTCCACCTTGCAGTTCCCTCATTTTGCCTCTAGGGTTCGACAAAAGACTTGGAAAAGGAGTTTGCTAAGAATGATTATTTCAATCACCAATAAAGGACAAGCTTGTTTTAGCGCATATGTTTTGCTTTGTAGTGAAGTACGTGCTTTTGACCGACTGACAGGTTCGCCAGTGAGATTTAATTGTGAGAATATCTCGGTCTAACAGAAGTTTAAAAGAACAAGCTTGAAGTCTATTGCGCCCTCTTCTGGTAAGACATGGTATGACACGTGCTAGTCTTCATCTCTTTGCTTTGTACATATTTGAATCCCACAAATACAATTTTTTTATTAAACAACATTAACATCTGAAAAAACAACAACAAAATACTGTTAACTAAAGACAATGTTAAGTTTTTCATTCATCTTGAATATTGTAGAATGTACAGTAGGCCTATTAGATGTATTTTTACTGTGAAAAATAAAATCTAGTTATTTACACACATTTTACCAGAACAGAAGTAAAGCTTCTACACTTATAGATAAAACCACACTTTAGATTTTTGTTAACACACATTATTCTTCACTGTATATTTGTCAGGTTAATAACATGGAGTTAATGTGTCAAAGTTCATCGGTCCATTCAGACTCCTGTGGTTGCGACTGATAAAGGGATTGATGCAGGCTGTCTGTATATCCATTTGCGGCAGTTGATTGGCTGTATTTTTCTGACATCATCAATGACATCACTCCATCACACTGTATGCTACTGTCCATGTCTGTGTAATTTTCAGCTGAGGAAGAAAAAAAGAAAATTCTTAATAAGTGATTGGCTCATCTCAATAAACTTATAAGTATTTTAAACTCCCTTTACATGCTTATTCAGATAGCCTATTATTTTACCAGAGTGGTCTGTCTTAGCATTTCTGTTTCAACAGCGTTAAATGACGATGATTTCTGAAGGATCATGTGATTAACAATAAATGTCCAATAAATGTGACTAACATGTGAAAAATGTCCAGATCAGGTGTAATCAGTTTCCCGTAAATTCGCCTTATGAGATCAGACCAGAAAAGCTGCTTACTGTACAAACCGGAAACTCTGTACCTGTTGTCACAATATGACTGGTTTTAGAACAGGATGCGATTCAGGCCCCATGTTTAGCAGAGACATCAAATACTTTATCGCCCGCACCAAATTAACGAAGGAGGAAAGTGTAGGAGTCGTGGGAGGCCAAAACAGCAAAACCCTACTAGATTATTTGACATGCCGTGAAAGACGACGTCTATGTGGTTTTATATCCTCCTGTCTATGAGTTGATAAGATCAGACGAGTTCAAAGGAAACTGCAAATTGTTTTATACAGTGACGCAAAGCCATATCTTAAGTCATCACAAATTTGGTATTGCTCATTTCGAAACTCTCCTGAATGTATTCATACTGTAGGAATGTTCGGTAAGATTCTAGAATGCTCTGTGAGAGTAACAGCTTTAGAAAAGTAGAGGTACTGGGTTAATGATGTTAAATATATACAAATGCATTCAAAAGCATTCGGTCCTCTCATTTGTGATTAAATTCATTATTTTGTACAAATACATTTCAAATTTCAATAAAAAATTGTTGGAGTCAGCATTGGATTCAGATAAATGAAAATACAGAAGTAGAATAATCTGCTTTTCTAAATATTTGCTTTACAGCTCGGATTTCATAATGTCAATGACTAAAGACAATATGTATACTGTCTTTAACCTTTTCAGGACTTTTTCCCCCACACCCTCTTACATAATAATGTATGCGTAAGTGTTTGCATTGCATTTTAAGCGGTTCCTACAAAAATATACATATTGTAAAACATTTCTACAAAAATTAGTTTGAGATAAAACAATAGATCTTCCTGTTCCTGTCCAAAAGACCCCTGATGTAAATAAATATTTTACAGAGAGGTGTGTATGAACAAATAATGGAATATATTTAGTGTATATGTGCAAGGAGGAACAATCCCTTTTTTTTTTTTTTTTTGCACGTGTGTGATTATCAGAGGAAAACTCGAGGAAACCAAAGAGTTTTACCTTTATGTTTGTCACATTCTACACATCTCTCCATGTCAAAGTCTGCTGGGTATTTCAGGATGTCTGGAGGAAGCACTGGCGAGTTGGGGCTTAAAGAAATCTCTGAGAACACACATGCACAACATATAAAATATATAAAATTACATTTCCTTCACATTTAACATGTATTGTTGATGTTTAGATTTGCAGTTTCATTTACAGTATTCTGTATTTTACTTAAAGCAACAATTGTCAGATGTGTCTGGTGTTTTTAAGTGAGATTGTTGTGCAGTTTACACCACATTGATACAAGTCTTGCGAGCATGTATGTAGAACTGATAGGATGTGGCTTACCAGCATCAGTTTAATCAAAGGCATCTTGTGCACTAAGCTGAAAGCATTTGACAGCACACAGCAGAAGCGTGCATGAATGTTTTGACTGTACATTCACCCTGATGTTGAAAATCAGTGACTGCAGCAGATGTACTTAGCTTATTGTACTTTTCAGAGCAAGTTTATCCATCCCTCAATGACTGGCAAAGCATTATGCATTGCCTGTGTAGGTATGCATCAAGCATTAGAGACAGGGCTTGGGTTTTCCTATCAATCAAATCTGCTGTTACTGCTACTGTAAATGACCCTTTTTATGTATGTCAATGCAAAATTATGCTTGCCTATCAAGGACAATTCAACCTAGATATACAACCTACAGATCTGATATGAAGTCAAGACTTTTTTGACCACTCAGTAGAAATGCTTATCTCTGAACACGCTACACAGTCTTATATCTACTACGGAGCCCCAAAGGGACATGGTGAAGGGGGGGGGGGAGGAAAAATTATTTGTCAATGCTTTTGGGTTCTATTTATTGTTTAATATTAAATAAATAAATGCAATTATATACACACACACACACATATATTTATATATACATGTATAGTTTTACACATCAGCATAGTCTATTCTGTAAAGTTAGTGATACGCAGAGTCTGGGTTTATTGCTCATTAATCTGACAATAAATGTTTTTCTTATGCACACCCAGATAGGCCTACTTTTTTTCTGGCTACGCTAGTGATATATATATATATATGATTTATATGTAGGCTATGTATAATATGTACAATTGCATTTCCGTAGATATGAGACAGCGTGTGGCATGTTCAGATACAAGCATTTCTGCTGAGTGGTCAAGCTGACTTCATAAAAGATCTGTAACGTTATATTGTCCTTATGCTGCGTTCACACCAAACGCGAATAGAGCATCTGGTGCGAGTGATTTCAGTGTTAAGTCAATGTAAAGACGTGTTTACGCGCGTCTGGAGGTTCTGCGGCGCGAAAGAGGCGTTTAGCGCAGTGCGGTGGATGATGAAGCGCGTGCACGTCTGCTAATTACGAAGCAAGGGCATTCCGGCATAACTTCACCTCTCTTTCTTGCACTTTCGCGTGCTCTCTCGCTGTCTAAACTGTCTAAAATATGAGCTGTCAAAATTGATTGTAAATCGTGAACATTAAAGCTGCAATAGGTGGGAAATCTGGGAAATGCTAACTTTAGCCTGCTAATGTTAGCATTGAAAGCATACGATCCCACCCTCCCTGAAAATCGCCGCCCAGTCACGCCTCCTCCAAAACACATGAAAGAAGTCGCAAGACAAGAAGCGAGACGACCGTGATCAGAGACAACGTGAATCATGTGTCATTCAGTGGTGAGAAAACTTTACAGTAGAGTACAGTGAGGGGAGAAACAGAAGAAGCGCTTGCTTCCATACATCCGTAATGTGTATGTGATATGTGATTGTGCAATTATTCCAGTTGAGATTCAGAAGTTGAAGTATTTCAGCTTTATTTGCGATTTCAGGACATGTTGGCAACACAGTCGAATCTCACTGAATTATCTGCATAGGGCAAAGTCAGCGGTACATAGAACTGTACTGTCAAACCTGAAATGTAGATACTATCCACTTGTCGGTTCAGAAGGCAAGTTAGGTAATTGCCCTGCCATTCTCGCTCTGTCTGCACAGTGTGTACGTGAAACGCGCTGATGACGTATGATGTCTGCGTGAACAGGCTGCGCAGTGGTATGTGTGGGTACACGATTCGTTCCACCTGCACGATCCGTTCTACGCATGCGTAGTAGACGCAGTAGAAAACGCGCATGCGCAAATGATAATTCTATTTTGCGATGATTTACGACACTGCACGATCTGTTCCACGCATGCGCATATTTTTACCGCGAGAATTAATTCACTCAGAGCGAAAGAAAATGGAGTTCAGCGGAGGAAACGAGAAGTTTGCCCTTTACGATGCCGTTAGGCAATATTTGGTTGACGGGTTAGTGGATGTGGCATTGAAGAAGAAGGTCTCACGAATGGCTGCAAATTTCGTTATAAGAGGTAAGTCAGTGTGGGCATTTGAAATAATACATTACTCGTTCGAAACTTTTTAGACCGACCGAATTGCCTATCATCGAAAAATTACATCTTGTTCGGTACAATATTTCGATACCTAAAGGGATATAACTCGTCAAAGTCGGTGCTTAAACAAATACATTAGAAATGCACAACGACACACCTAAAACATAAGTTCCTAATATGAGACGCGCGCGCACACAAACTCTCCACGCACATAACTCAATGAGACGCGAGCACATAGCTGCTATACAATACCCTAAAGATGTTGAAAAGTCGATCAAAAGTGTGCCTACATTTCTCCAGGCTCAATGCCAACAGCGCGCGATGCAGTATTTGCGGTAAAATAATTGCTCCAAAGACGGTACCGCGACAGATAACGTTATGATGAAGCCCTTGACAGTGCACGAGTAAACATAAGAGCAGTAACCTAAGTTGCTCCGTCTTTGACTGGTAAATGAAGAAGTACCTTGTTGATCACTCTGACAGTATTTATATTGTAATAATGACCTACTGCACGTTTAAAAATGTGTTGGTCAGATTATTTATTTTTTCAGTAAGGAAAAGGGATAAAAATCGTGAACTTAAAACATGCTTAATGTTACAAAAGATTTCTGTTTCAAATAAATGCTGTTCTTTTGAAATTCTTATTCATCAAAGAATCATGAAAACATTTAGCATAGTTTCCAAAATATTAGGCAGCAAACTGTTTTCATATGTCTGAAGGATGTGACACTGAAGTAATGATTTTGAAAATTCAGCTTTGACATCACAGGAATAAATTACATTTTGAAATATATTCAAATAAGATTTTAAATTGTAATACTATGTCACAATGTTACAAGTTTTACTGTATTTTTGACCAAACAAATTCAGCTTTGGTGATCATGAGCTCTTTCTTTATATAAAAAAAAAAAAGTGCACTGGCTAAGGAGCATGAGTCAAAATAAAACCAAAGTTTTCTGAGGTAATGTGTTATGTAATCTTGTTAAAAATGGATTTCATAAAATTGGTATCAAAAAAGTATCGTTCAGGAACCGGAGTCAAGGTATCGGTATTGGTATCGAAATTTTTTTAACGATACCCAGCCCTAATATTAGCACTGTTTTAGTTAACATGTGTGAGCATGTCAGTAACGTTCCATCTAGTCAGACATAGTAACCGCCAAGATTTTTTCGCCACAAATGTTTGCATCCCTGAACAAAGACACGTGCACATAAGTGCTGTATTGTAATACCAAACAAAGCATCAAAATCATTACATAACATTAACAAACATTGTTTGTCTATCACAGAAAGTAAATTATTCTACACTGGCCCCAGTGCTCAATTCATGAGGCTGGTTGTGCTGTCTGATGAGCAGAGGCGGGCTGTCCTGGAGGAGTGCCACAACAACCCTGGCACAGGGAACCATGGGGGCGTGAGGGCGACCATGGACCGGATTGTTGTGGGGTACTACTGGGATAATATAAAGGCAGATGTGGCAGACTGGGTACTTTTTTGGAACTTTCATGGAATTTAACACTGTCTCTCAGGCAATGAATTGATTTAGTGGCTTTGTTTGACTTCAGATAATTATTTGGTCTAAATAATAAATGTATCCATCAGGTCAAAAGCTGTCACAGATGCCAAAAGAACGACCCCATAAAGACTGTGTCTCCTGCCCTTCACCCTATTAAGGTAGAGCTTACCTTGGTGTACCACTTGAAGCAACAAGTTAGGTGATGTGGTAATATTACATATCTCTACAGGTGAAAGAGCCGTGGGAGGTGGTCGGTATGGACCTCATTGGTCCACTGAAAAAAACTATGAAAGACCATCAATACGTCCTCACGGTGACAGACCTCTTCACGAAGTGGGTAATCGCTGAGCCTTTAAAGTGTGGCTCCAGCACTGAGGTGGCTGAGGCACTTGTGTCAAACCTCTACAAATTTGGTATGGTCCGGAAAATCATCACTGACAGGGGCCGTGCATTTGTTAACGAGGTATGTGTCTTTAATACCCGCTCCCTTTACCCCCTTCACACAGGACATATGACGTCATCACAATTCACGCTGTTTTAAGCGGTCATTGGTCATTTCTGAGACCAACAAATATTGAAAATAACCATGTGTGTCTGAATTATGTACAGCTTAATGCACACATATTTGCGGCGCTGAACATCAAACATGCCATCACAAGTGCATACCATCCCCAGTCAAACGGCCAAGTAAGTGTGCCATCATGACATCCTGCAAAACAGTAAAGTCAACTTTAGCCAATGTATACTAAAGTGCATGTAGTAATTCCTTTCTTTGTTGAAGGATGAGAGAACTAATCAAAATGTTAAGAGGACTCTCAGAAAATATGTAAATCAGCACCATGATGATTGGGACATCCACCTGCAGGCCATAGTTTATGGAATAAACACTGCAAAACAGGTTATTATTCAAAATAACTAGATAACGTATATTGCATACATGTTTTAAGAGTTTTATTTTGTGATTTGATGCAAAACTTTTTGTTTCAAATTAGAGATCCACCAAGTACAGCCCGTACTTTTTAATGTACAATAGGCACCCCCGTCTACCACAGGCATTAAATGTCTGTGAGACAGACTCTGACTTTGAATTGGCAGACCCAGAGGAGGAGCTGGAGCTAAAACTAGCTGGAGTCAAGGCCCTCAATGAAACGGTTTGTTCAGAGTTGTGCGGATGACTTGTTCAATTTGAATAAGAATGTTTGCATAGTAATATATTCTTATCTTTAAGGTACGGAAAAACATTGAAAAGGCACAGGGGAAACAAAAAAAGGCTTTTGAGGCAAAGAAAAGGAAAGGGGTTCGCCAGTGCTCAGTTAAGGCAGGGGACGAGGTCCTAATTGGGGAGCCCAAAAAGAAGGTGAAGAAGGGAAATTGTTTGCAGGATCTCCACCAAGGGCCATTCACCCTCACATCCCTGACAGAGAAGGGTGTGGCAAGTGTGGCTGTGTCAGGAAAAATAAAGAAAGTGAATGTTGCTCAGTTAAGGCCCTACTTTCGGCCACAAGGTATTGTAATAATCCTACTTGGTGACATAGCAAATATAAACATGACACTTGACAATGATGATTAGTATTTACTTTCGTGTTGTGTAGATCATAGCCATGAATCTGAGGGCAGCCAAAATGCAGAAGACATTGGACTGGTGGACCACCAGTATGCCAATAAAGGTCCACTGTGGTCCAAGAGGTTGTGTCCTCAGCAAGAACAAGTGGTGAGTGCCAAAACAAACGGGATTGTTCACATGCACAGCTTGTTGGTGTGCTTTAAATAATAAATGCATAATTGCTCATTCCTAACAGAGGTTTTTTTATTTCTAGCTGACCTATGTGCTGGACAGAACACGTCCAGCAAAAGAAATTGTTGTTCTGGATGGCCCAGTTTGTCTTCAAAGGGAGGACTTTTGGAGCCTGGGGCTAGACAAACAGGTGGAGAGCAATGTAAGTGGATATTGCCGTAAAGAGTTTGGATGGTTCTAATGCCTTTATTGTAATTATGCAAAACATTCTGTGCTTTCAGATTGGGAATGCATGCTTCAGGCTGGTAGAGGAGGCAGCCAGGAGACATGTATGTATTTGTATTTACCTTGATGACTTGCACATAAATTTGTGGAAAAGTGAGTACACCTCTCACATTTTTTCCAAATACTTTTCATGGGACAGCACTATAGACATGAAACTGTGATGCATCTTAAAGGGTTAGTTCACCCAAAAATGAAAATTATGTCATTAATGACTCACCCTCATGTCGTTCCAAGCCTGTAAGACCTCCGTTCATCTTCAGAACACAGTTTAAGATATTTTAGATTTTGTTCGAGAGCTTTCTGTTCCTCCATTAAAGTCAATGGACAGCATACTGTTCACGTCCAGAAAGGCAATACAGACATCAAAGTAGTCTATGTGACATCAGTGGCTCAACCTTAAGTTTATCAAGCGACGAGAATACTTTTTGTGTGCAAAAAGTAAACAAAAATAACGACTTTATTCCACTATTCATTTCCTTCTCTCTGGGCCTCTAGTGTTTTTGCGCAGCGCGTCTGTGTTACATGTCATCACGTAGGCTCACTATTGGCCGACGCTGGTCATGTGTGATGCGTGTTGACGTGTAAGGCCGGTGACACACTGGCTGCGTGGTGTGAGCGTGGCGTTTCTGTTGCGTGTCAGCTGCGTGGCGTGTGCGTGGCGTTTTCCATGTCTTTGCACACCAGAAGCGTGTCTGGCGCGGCGCTGCTGCTGCTAGGTGACATATGATAAGCCTCATTGGTGATATATTTGACATATGGGGGGAGAGTTGTGGAAGGATACTTCATGTTAAACATAAATATATAGAAGCAAAGACAACGTCGGGCAGTGTTGACGGCAATATAGACTATAGAATATTTCGTTCTGTATTGACAGGTGCAGTATTTGACAATCAATAATATTTTTTTAAATTGCATTTATATTTGCATTTATGTCAAACCCTAGACACTTTCAAACATCAAAATTACATTTATTAATATGTATTCGTGTCAAAATGTCATATAAACATCTTTTCCTATTAAATTTTGCTTGGAAACGCTTCCAAGACGCTTGCGTGTCGCGTGAAAAATAGGCGTCGGTTCTATTTCAAGCATGCATGCGTTTTCCGCGCGGCTCATGCCGCGCCTGAGACGCGTGTCACGCAGGCAGTGTGCAAGCTCTAACCTGTTAACATGGGAGCCGAAATAAAAACATACAATTTTATTCAGGGAATGGATGTCCACATTGCTGACCTATTTGAAGTCCCTAAATGGAAACTAAGGGAACCTAGTTTGCCGGTAAGTTGCATAATGTGTTGACAAGTCCAGCAGATACACCTCTTTAAAGGGATAGTTCACTTTGAAATTATTTTTTGGTATGTTTTAGCTTACCTCAAAGGCATCCAAGATGTAGGTGTCTTTTTTTCCGGAGTAGTTTCAATTTTGATATTTTTAGGGCAAACCGTTCTTGTCTGTCAGTCATATAATGCAGGTCTATGGTCACGGTCTCAAAACAGCATGCACAAAGTCCAAATTAAACAATTTGAGGTAAGCTAAAACATACCAAAAATTTATTTCAAAGTGAACTATCCCTTTAAGTAAAGATATGTCAAAGGAGATCTGAACATAGTTTTTTTTTTTTTCATAGGACAATGTGGAATCTAAAGACATCATCATTTTGCCAGCATGGTCTAGGGGGTCACAAACAGCAAGCCACTACATGCTTTGTGTACAGTTACATTGTTTTTTAGTTTTTCCTCTATTTTTAAACCAGTTGGTGCCCCTATTGCTGACATTAATAGGGCATGTTCTTCACAGGTGTTATTAGTTGCTAAGAAGGAGGCTATTTTTCTGGACTCATTATGTCCAAATGGGTTTGGAGATGAGAAATACCGAACCATATTTAGGTTTGAAACGCATAAGCAGAGGACATTAGCAAGGTTTGACCTGTGACCGAATAAGGCTAACACAGAGAACAGAAAGTGCATGTAGTTACATGCTACTATGGGAGTTAAAGTTAATACATGATAGGGGGTGTTTTCTACATTTTTTTTTTCATCCAGTTAAGCCTGAACAGCACTCTGAAAATCTTCAATCTGATGACACTGTAACAGCCTTAACAAATACAGATCAAACTGAGTGAAATGGACTGATATCCTGTTCAGGCAAAGCCTTGTTCTCTGGCTTTAGGTTTGAGTAAAAGCCTTGTTCTCTGGCTTTAGGTTTGAGTAAAAGCCTTGTTCTCTGGCTTCAGGTTTGAGTAAAAGCCTTGTTCTCTGGCTTCAGGTTTGAGTAAAAGCCTTGTTCTCTGGCTTCAGGTTTGAGTAAAAGCCTTGTTCTCTGGCTTCAGGTTTGAGTAAAAGCCTTGTTCTCTGGCTTCAGGTTTGAGTAAAAGCCTTGTTCTCTGGCTTCAGGTTTGAGTAAAAGCCTTGTTCTCTGGCTTCAGGTTTGAGTAAAAGCCTTGTTCTCTGGCTTCAGGTTTGAGTAAAAGCCTTGTTCTCTGGCTTCAGGTTTGAGTAAAAGCCTTGTTCTCTGGCTTCAGGTTTGAGTAAAAGCCTTGTTCTCTGGCTTCAGGTTTGAGTAAAAGCCTTGTTCTCTGGCTTCAGGTTTGAGTAAAAGCCTTGTTCTCTGGCTTCAGGTTTGAGTAAAAGCCTTGTTCTCTGGCTTCAGGTTTGAGTAAAAGCCTTGTTCTCTGGCTTCAGGTTTGAGTAAAAGCCTTGTTCTCTGGCTTCAGGTTTGAGGAAAAGCCTTGTTCTCTGGCTTCAGGTTTGAGGAAAAAAACTTGTTCTATGGATTCAGTTTTGCATATATTTTTTTCCAGACAACTTGCAGGAGCAGTGGCTAATGGACCATGGGTGGAGAAGACGGGCAAAGATTTTGATGTAACTTTGTTTACTATGTAATTTTGCCATTTCATTTTGCTCAGCGGACATTATATGGTTGTCAACATCACATCTGAGTAACTGTATATTACTTTTCAGCCATTTCCAGTTCAGTCAGATGGACAGAGCTGTGGGATATTCATGCTTATGGTAAACTTATACAATTTCTATTAATTTTTTCCTGTTTGTCCTAAATCTCTATAATCATTATTTTTCTCTTTAACAGTATGCCCTCTGCATCTGTACTGGTGCCATGTTTCACTTTTTGGATGTAAGTTGTAATTCATGGAATATATGTATCCAAGAATGTTAAAAAACAAACAATGCAAGACTCCAATATTACATGTGTATTACAGACTGACATACCATCTATTCGGAAGTGGTGGTGTCTCCAGATTCTGGAGAAATTCTCGATCGCAAGGTAGGACACATTTCAAGCAGTAAAACATTGGTCTGCTTTACAATTATGCTACATTAAACGTACCATACTTTTGAATAGGCATGGGCAGAACTTCGGGCAGCGCTTTGCTTTCTGGACCGAGGAAGCAGAACAGCTGATGGCAGGCACCCTACCACCTATTTATAGGATTTCTCGACCCCAAATAGTCAAGGTATGGCCAAACTAACCAGACAACCATTTTCATGTATGCATTCTCAGGTAGGTCTCAAACAAATTGAATATTGTGGAAAAGTGTGTGAATTACTGAATTAAATGTCAATCTTGAAACTGATACATTATATAGATTTATACAACATGTTACATCACGTGATATATTCAAAAATAGAAGATCGTAACAAACAGTTCAAGTCAAGTGGGTCAAATGTACACCAATAATGCCATTATTTCCAATGATCAGAGTAAGGAGTTAATCGCAGTAAGATGTTTACATTGTTTACATGTTTTTATTTTCGGATTATTCACACATAGCCCAATGCAGAGCACAAATGATGAACTCATACTGTCCACTGTTTTAATTTACGAACGTTAAATAACAAACGAGTTCTTGTGGACGTATTTTGTTATTCTGTGCCGTGATAGACAGAAATATTATGTTGTGCCTGTAATAGTTTTATACACTGCTGTCACATTATTTGCACTGTTTCTGGATGAAGGCAGACTGCTGACAGTGAGTCGCGTGACAGAGTTCAGGGAAAACTTCCTAATGTCAAGTTTAAAATGAATACGCGCTTAAGGTGCGTGACACACACATGCACACTTCAGTTAGAGCGATTAAAGTGTTTACATGGCCGCATACTGCAATTAAAAACTGTGTTTTAAGTAAGGGATAATCCACGGCTAGCCATGCATTAAAGGATTTTAATGCACGACGTAGAGGCGAAGAACCACCCGACGCGAAGCGGACCTACGCTTATACCTTGGTTATTTGCCAAGTTAAAAATAAGTTAAAGCTGTAACTGATGTTTACAGTGTAATTTTTTAACAGACATGTAAAAATGACGGTTATTTCTTAAGTTAAGGCTCGTCAGTTCTTGCACTCCGTCCGCTTTAAATAAAGTAGAGCAATCGGATTGCATTTATTTAAATAAATTTACATTTATTTAAATTCATTATTAAAAGAGAGAGACAGAGAACTGAAGAAGGAACAGAGAGAGAGAGAGAGTGATGCGTGCGCGAGTTACAGTGTGCTTCTCTTCTTTAAAGTCTAGCAGCTAACCCTCGTTGCTTAAGCATATAGCTATCTTAATGATTCTTTAATGGATTTATTACAATTATTTATGAATGACAGGCAACACTGACAGTGACAAGGCAATCTTTATTTGAACTAATCATGTCATGTATTTATTGTTAATTCTTTGTGCCGCTTTTTGTCATTCAACGTCTTCTCCAAGTCTTCTATTTCGTCTTGTGCCTGGGCCCGTTTCTCAGAGTTGCCATATTCACCATACAAATTAAACGATATGCAAAAATCATCCATTTAGCCTACCTAAATAAACGTTTTCACATGCGTCTCTCTCTCTGCTTGCAAGTGTATCTGTGTTACTATGGTTACCAATGTAGCGGATTAATTTCAAACTGTAATCAAACTGACCGGAACTACCTGTGCATTAAACGGTTTTACTGCACACCTTCCAGCCAATCAGAATCGAGTATTTAAACAGCCAATGGTATAATACGATTATAGTTGATACGATTATGAGATTAATCACATTAGCAAGTATTGTGTTTACATGAGGTAAAGTATAATTGCATTATTGCTCAAATCCCATTATAATCGCATTGAGGGTGCATGTAAACGTGGTCAATGTTTCACCCTTTGTTACATTGCAGCCATCTCCTAGAGACATTTGTTAATTTTCTTTCTTCTTAATCTACACTCAGTACCCCATAGTGACAGCAAAATACAGAATTGTAGAGGTTTTTGCAAATTAATAAAAATTAAACTGAAATATCCAGAATTTCAGAAATTGGAACCTGCCCACACTGCCAAAAGTACCAATACCTGGTTTAATGACCAAGGAGTCATTGTGCTTGATTGCCCTGCAAACTCGTCTCACCCTAACCCCAAAGGGAATCTATGTGGCATTGCCAACAGGAAGATCGGAGGTACAAGATACAACAATGCAGGTTTTAAAGAAACCTAGGCTTCCATAACACCTCAGCAGTGCCACATGTGGATTGCCTTCATACCTCGTCACACTGATGCAGTATTTCAAGCAAATGGAGGCCCAACCAAGTATTTAGCGCATATACGTGAACATATTTTTCAGAAGACCGACATTTCTGTATTAAAAATTCTTGTTTTTTTATTGGTTGTATGTGATATTCTAATTTTGTGAGATACTGAATGTTGTGTTTTCTTTAGACATAAGCCGTAGTAATCAAAATGAACACACATAATAGAAATATTTTGCATAGTGTCTAATGAATCTATATGTATTAGTTTCACGTTTTACATTTGAATTATTGAAATTGACAACTTCCACAATATTCTAATTTTGTGAGACCTATCTGTATTTACTTTATGCATGTTATGGTTTTATATATGGAGTTAGCAGATGCTTTTGTCCAAAGTGGCTTACAAATAAAAACAATACAAAGGTTTGCAATTATTAGCCTAATGAAAATTCAATAATATACAAACCATAACTCATAATAACTATTTAATTTGTTGAAAAGATGTCTTTAGGCCCCTTTTGAACATTGTATGTTGTAGTGTAGTCTTAATTTATGGTATTTGCTTTATCATAGGAGGAGCAGGTAGAAGTGGAGGAGCTGCCCCTCACATTGAAACATATGTACCAGGCAGAATACATTGTGAGGAACAGTGTTGGGCTTTTCACTGGCCAGGTGCAAGAACCATCATACATGTTGATGGATCATGATGACCAAATGAAAGCGTGGAGGGTGCTGATGGAGTCGATGAATTGCGACGCCATGGAGCCTTTCACATTCATTTTTGAAAACATCCAGGACATGGAAACCTTCATGGTTATTTGCAAAGACACCCTCAACCTGAGAGTAAATGCTGGAGTTGGGGTGCACGGTCACCCATATACATTTTGTGAGTGAGTCTGTGTGAGAGAGAGAGAGAGAGAGTGTGTGTGTGTGTGTGTGTGTGTGTGTGTGTGTGTGTGTGTGTGTGTGTGAGAGAGAGAGAGAGAGAGAGAGAGAGTGAGTGTGTGTGTGTGTGTGTGTGTGTGTGTGTGTGTGTGTTCTTGTTCTTCTATCCCGGTGGGGACTTCAACCTGAATGCACACAGACTCGTGGGGACTCGTGTCACCGTGGGGACCTAAATTGAGGTCCCCACCGGCAAAGCCCCCTAGGCACCTCCCAGACAGTGTCTAGACCCGCCCCATGCAGTTTTTTCTGAAGTCCTCATGAGGACCGTTTTCAAGACAAAAATCTGTGTGAGTGTGTATCTATGCGCCCCTGGTGGTCACACAGAGAATTGCTGTCCCCACGAGTCACATTGTTCTTGAAAAGTGTGTCACTCTCTAGCGCCCTATTGGGGGTATTGGTCAATAATGAAATTAAAGTATTTAATAATAGTAATAGTAAGATATGAGTTAATAGGGTATATATATATTTATACTGGATATTAGTATACTATTTAGTTATTTATATTACTTTATAAAATAAACATAATTAAATAAATTTACTGTTGATACACTAGAATGAAGATTCTGGATAGACTGAGCCACAAACTAAATATTATTTTTTTAATTTAGCAAATTCTTCAAATGATTAGAATACAACAGATCTCTTAAAAATGCCATTCATGTAATTAATCAGGGATCTACAGTATCTATATTCATATACTCATTATTGATGACAATAGGAAAGAAATCAAATGAGGTTTGCCAACTCCAGGGTTTCAGTCTCGCCTCTCCGTGGACTGTTGTATTGGGGGGGGGGGGGGATTATATACTAAATCTAAATCAATTAATTAAATTAATTAATAATTAATTAATTAATTAATTAATTAATTAATTAGTTAAAAACACTCCAAAGTGATTTTGTTAATGTAATTATAATACATTATTATATCATTACTATAATATGTAATTATCATTTAATTCTAAACTAATTAAATCATGATCAGTAAATGATAATAGTTTTTCCACTCTGGGATACCCTTCTGACAGAGCCTTTCTGCATACATTACACAGAATCAAAGAGGAGCATATATATATATTAATAAATGAACAGGCCCTGACAATATACAATCTTTGTTTCTAAAATTGGCAGCTGCTGTTATTTCTAATCTTCTGGCTTTTTTAATTAAGTATATCACAAATGGGATTCAACATATTTTGGTCTGTTTTTGTAATTCCTTTGCACAAATGGTGTGATATTTGATACACACATTCTCTGTGCTCTCTCAAAAGCCTTAAAAGTGAACTACTAACACACTATTTATAAAAATGTTTCATGCCTTTATTATCTGGTAAATGCTAGCCGCTAGGCTAACAGAGCAGCACATGACACCCTTATCATACCTCATATCTCACAGTATATCAGTAGTCTTCAACACCCTGTGCCTTACCTCTCCCTAACCCTAACCCTAGCAGCACATTACACCCTCATCATACCTCATATCTCACAGTTTATATAGTCTTCAACCCCGTGTGCCTTACTAGATGCTGTGAGCTAGCAGAGAGAGACTGACACTGCTTTAGCAGAACTCTCAGCAGAAGAGCGCTCAGTGTGAGAGAACGGGCCAGACACAGCTCTTCTCATGAAGCTAACGGAAGTGAACAGCACAGCGTGAGAGATAAACAGATGTAGAAATAATCTACTGATCCAGCATCCAGATGTGCTGCTGTAAAGCAGAAGAGGGGCAATGATGGCTAGCTAAGAACATGGCTAATGCCCCTGTGCTGCTGAGGTAAGCATGTGCCAGCGTCTGCGCTCCCGTTCCCAGTGTCACAGCAGGAGCAGCCACAGGCCACAGTGGAGGACTGACCATCACCAGTCCTGTTAGCAGAGCAGATAATAGAACCAGCAGGGCATGAAGCAGAGGTGCTGTCAGCATCTGGATGTGGTGGACCAGTACCCTGACCCTAACCTGACCCGACCCCACCCTAACCCTAATGCTGTCAGCATCTGGATGTGGTGGACCAGTACCTCTCCCTGACCTTAACCCTAACCCTAACCCTAACCCTAGCTGCACATTGACCTCTGGGTCCAGATGTTGGTGAGAGCAGGTGCTAAATCATTATGGCTAATCTGACCAGGTGAACTCAGATCCTGGACATGATGAGCACTGTGTCATAATCACTAGTCTAACACACACCAGTGTATGGATGTATGCAGTACTGTGCATGCAAACGTAAATGTCTACAACACACTCTTATTTCTGTTTAAGTTAGGTGTTACTCTAAGTAGTTTCATGTCATTGTGGGAGAATCTGCACCAGTGCTGAGCCGGAAGGGTTCCCAGTGTGGAGAAACTGCTTCAGCGTTTGTTGAATTATTTTTACTATGTGTTATTCTTACCATAAATGAAATCACGTGATAGTGTTTTTAACTTGAATTGACAGTTAATTTATGTAGTTTGCAAATAAAGTCTCTCTCCATTCTCCTCTACCTGGCGAACTGCTGTTTAGGTGAGCGCATTTACATGTACATTTATTAATTTAGCAGACGCTTTTATCCAGAGCGACTAATGAGGAATACAACAAGCAGTGTGTCTGGAGAGAAAGCAGAAGCAAGAGAAGTGCTAGCAATACATGGTGTCAGTCATTATCTTGAACAGCAAGGAGAGCACTTTCTGTGAAGATGTTTGTTGTTATTTTAACAGTAGTGAGGAGGAGAATGCAGTTAAAGAGTTTCAGAATCAGTATAGACAGTTTCTAAAGGACGTTATCGTGTGCGGAGGCCTCGTATCCATAATAAGCCTCACTGCTTTCAAACCTATTTTATTTATTTGATCTCCTCTCAGAGGGTAAAAATAATATCTGTTCTGGTGAGTACAAGGTCTACTAATATTTTTTTTTATTTTTTTTTATTTTTATGAATGTCAATCTTTTTGTGAGTTGTTTTAAAAGTTCCAAATTGGTTCCATTCATTAATGTGTTTTTTTTTAAATATCACATTTAATATGTATTTTAACATCTACATTCTGAAATTTTATTTGTACTTAAAAAAAAATATATCTGAATTTGAGCAGAAAATGTATTTCTTTTATAACATAATATATCCTATACACTATATTATCAGAGCATATGTGCATACATCATTTTTTAAAATAATACAAAAACTGCACAAGAATTTTTTTTTTCGCGGGTAATAAACATAGCTATATATATAGTGCGCCGAGTGAATGTCAGTAATGGCGGACCCAGATCACACAGAACCTGAGGTTCGAGTCCCCACCGCGACCGTCCCCTCCCCCACTCTCCCGGGTCTCACACACACACCCCCCGCGTCTCACACCTGCGACACTCAGATGCTCGAGAGGCAGGGATGAGACGGACACGGCGAGATGGAGACGAGAGGAGACGAGACATCCGACGAAAAAGTAAGTTTTTGACTTTTTGTACAAGGTTCTCAAAATAATATGGTGCTGTTTATTTAACTTATTGTTTGCACATATATCGTAACGTAAATGTCACGTCATTTTATTTTCCATAGCGCTTTTCACATTAATCATAATCTCAAAGCAGCTTTGCATAAAGTATAGATTAATCTACCAAAATGAAAATAATGATAGTCTAACAATAATATATTAATTAGGGCTTTAGATTCCTAAGAGTCTTAAGCTCATGTTTTAAGGCCACAGTTAGGATTGCATAGGTGACTGCATTTTTAGCGGTAATCCGCTTTTAAACTTCGCCTAATTTAATATGTTGTTGTCTTTGTTACTTCTGAAAGACATATTTTGCGTCCCTGTTACTTCACCTAGATGTTTAGCTCACTTTTGGTAACATTAATCTAAGATGGCCAGGAGTTGGATCTTTTGCGGCCTACACGTGCAGCCATGAGGAGTCTGAGGCCAGGCCTGAGATTCATGCGTTTTATCACTATAAACACTAATAATGGGTTTCAAAAAAGCAAGAGGGAAGTTAAATTCAGAACAATTTTTTCTACTTCTGTAATGCAGTTTTCAAGATCAGACAATAAATGGCATTTATTTTCAGTATTGTATTGGCTTATGTTACAGTGTCAATTACTTTAATACATTGCCAAATTTTATCATTGCAGTTTTAAATACAGTGTAATGTGATGTTTGACCATGATGTCTGACTGTCTATGACACATGTGCTTGCAGACTAACGTTACGAATGGCAGCTCTGGATGCACAGGTGAGATAATGCAACGCATTCTCACTCTAGGGCGTCAGTTGCTTTTGACGTCGCGTCTACATCGAACGCACATGGCATCCTAGGGCGTCATATACTGACGCGCCTTCTGGCCCATATATATCTGCGTCTCATATTGACGCTAAAGGGTGCCATGTGCGTTCGATATAGAGGCGATGTCAAAAGCGTCAGTATATGACGCCTTGGGCATTCTCATCCTAGGGCGTCATATACTGACGCGCCTTCTGGCCCATATCTATCTGCGTCTCATACTGACGCTAAAGGGTGCCATGTGCGTTCGATATAGAGGCGATGTCAAAAGCGTCAGTATATGACGCCTTGGGCATTCTCATCCTAGGGCGTCATATACTGACGCGCCTTCTGGCCCATATCTATCTGCGTCTCATACTGACGCTAAAGGGTGCCATGTGCGTTCGATATAGAGGCGATGTCAAAAGCGTCAGTATATGACGCCTTGGGCATTCTAATCCTAGGGCGTCATATACTGACGCTTTTGACATCGCCTCTATATCGAACGCACATAGTAGGTTACAAAACACATTTTACTCATTTGTGGTACGCTATGTCAAATTGTAGTGCGTCATTTATTACTTAAAATAGCCTAATTCTTAAAGCTTATATATGTAGCTTAATGAGCCAGAGTAACCAAGGTTTTTAAAAGCACAATCTTGGAGAAAAAGAAATATCCATCATAGCCCCCCATGCGCCCTCCTTTCATTCTCTTGCAACACCATGCCAAGTTCATGGATGTGCATGAAATTCAATTTTTTAATCTGCTATCTTTTGTTTAGGTAAATAATGTTTTAATTAATAACCGGTCAGTTTAAATAGAAGTTTAGAGGCCACTACATTATCACAAAGTAATTAAGGGATGATTGTAGTAATTAATATAATCTAAGGTTGATTTTTGTAAACTTACATTTTTTTTTGTTATAACTTGATCTGTACATTTTCTTTACGGTTTGATAAAAAAATAAAACAGATCATCTGTTAGAAATTAAAGTCAAGTAGGTGATTATATCTGCTTATTTTAGTGAAAAAGTTCATTTAAAAAAACATTTCAGTATTTTTACTTTTTTGTTAAACATTTGAGACGCTTTCAAAGGACAGAAGATTTGGTATTGTGGCATTAAACGAGATAAATATGTCTAGCCATATGATCATGTTATTGTGAAACCAAGTGTACTTTTCTTCATGTTCAATATAAAGATAAAAAAATACCTCGCTGATATCTAAAAAATGTATTTTACATGCATTCATCGTTGGTGAAAATGAATTTCTAATGGCTAAATAAATTTGGCCAATTATCCCTAAACTTGACATGTTAGTAATGTCCAGTTACTGAACCACTGATATAATTAACTTCGTGCTGAGGAAATACAACATGTTGTCCTGTGTACTGTCAATTTCAGCCGATACGATAGTTAAGTTTTTGTTGTAATTTTTTATCATTGTATGAAATTAAAAGTCACAGTTCACATTAAATTTGTGGTAAATACAGGTTTTGCTAAATTGGTGTCATTGATATCAGCCTTATTTTGATATACTTATTTTAAATGTATTAGTTTGTTATTCGATACTGATGATTCTCTTGTTTAAGCCTAATCCTATAGACCTTATGTAGCTCGTTGTCTTTTGTCTTCCGGTCTGTATTTTCACAGCGATCTTGTCTATTTATGAATGAACGGCTCGTTTTAAAATCTTCCCGTTCTACTGACATTTGTTAAGACATCTTCGTTAACTTTACATTAAGAAAATCCACTTCAAAAGCTAATTACTCCTGGAGAGCGAATGCCAGAGAGATATACAGAGCGTCCGCAAAAACGGAAGTTCAAAGACAATATTCTAAAGATGCAGCGCGCTTGTTTCTCTGGTGCATAAGGGCTATAGTAGGAGGAAGTAAAATGGAAAAATATTTTAAATAACAATACTTTTTTTGTCTTTGTGATTTACATTGCAGTGAATGATGTGACAGATGATGTGACAGATGATGTGACAGAAGAGAAAACAAAGGTAGGCTATATCCACAGATAAACATATATATATCTGCCATCTGAAATTTTCTTATAGAATGATCATTTTTATCAAGCTTGTATATTTAAGTTCTGTAATTTCACTTAAATTACAATTAATAGGTAATCTTCATTGTCATTTAAGTGAAATTATTGAATTTAAATATACAAGCTTGATAAAAATGATCATTCTAGAAGAATCTGCCATCTGCCATCAGGGTTATATAAATAAAACTGTTGGTTGAGGTAAGGGACAAAACAGTTTTAGAAGTTAGTTTTTAGTTTTTATTATTTAATACTACATTATTATAAATTGATATATTTCTAGATTAAGGTCTCAGCTAATGACCCATATAAGGGAACAGGTTTTTCTGAAAATGAAATAACTTCGTTAGACGCATTAAAAAGCATGCTATTTTAATTTGATTCATCCAACAGCAGTGTAAAGTATGTTATAATGTAATTATTGTGTTCAGTAAAGGAGCTGACTGACTAACTGATTGACAAGACAACAAATTTATCAACTAACTAACTATATAGTTGGCAACCAACTGAACCTATACCGGACAAACACAATTGTGACGCTGGATCACAAAACCAGTCTTAAGTTGCACGGGTATATTTGTGGCAATAGCCAACAATACACTGTATGGGTCAAAATTATCGATTTTTCTTATGCGAAAAATCATTAGGATATTAAGTAAAGATTATGATCCATGAAGATATTTTGTAAATTTCCTACCTCAAATATATGGTTAATGAGGATAGGAGCAGGCTTCACTCAATTTTTGATAATACACTTTTTAGAGTGCTGGCCTAAAAATATAATACATAAGAATAGGACAGAGGCCGCACTATGCATAAACGTTGTGCAACGAATAAAAAACGTTTATGCATAGTGCGGCCTCTGTCCTATTCTTATCTACCTCAAATATATAAAACATTTATTTTTGTGAGTGGATGCAGCACAATCGCCAATAGAAATGGACAACTTTAAAGGCGATTTTCTCAATATTCAGATTTTTCTGGACCCTCAGATTCCAGATTTTCAAATAGTTGTATCTCAGCCAAATATTGTCCTGTCCTGGCAAACCATACATCAATGGAAAGATTATGTATTCAGATTTTTGTGGTTTTGTGGTCCAGGGTCACAATTGTGTTACAGGACACTGTATCCATAACTAAGACATTTCTAATTTGAGAAATTCTATTTTAATTCTATTTTATCCTTTTATTTTGCTGCTCTTTATGAGTTGTTCCGTGGAATATAGGGGATCCCCTGTGGCTCACATGGTAGAGTGTTTGCTGTCAACTAGGGCTGTCAATCTTCCTCTATAATGCTATTCGAATTCCATTCCTTATTTTATTCAATATTCGAATATTAAATGCTCAAATGTATCCTATTATTAATATTTACGACATTACACAGTCTTATGGATCGCCAATGCGTGATGTTGATCGGTCTCATATCTTCACAGATAAACCGTGTCAGTTTGTCTGTTATTGCCTTTTATTACATGGCTTGGTTGAATTCTAATGTAGAATGCTGTCAAAGAGTATAGAAGTACTTCTATACTCTTTGATGCGGTCTGTTATTTCTTGATAACAGACCGCTGCGAGTGCGAAGTATAACACGCATTGCCATGAAAAACAGCGTTGCTATGGACGCGGAACGGTCTATGTTCTTTAGCGGAAGCAGTACAATCGTTTTTAAATCAATAAACTCCTTTTTAAATCAATATTTTGTGTCAAATTGTTTATTTATTTTGTATAGCCATGTAATAAGTTCAGCCTGTCGGGGTTGTTATTCGCTATAACAACCGCCTCGCTATAATCCCTTAACGTGCGGACAGCTCGTAACCGTGATGAGGAGAGAGGTAGAAAAGAATAATTCTTGCCTGTTTTAGCGGCGGTTCCTCGGACAGATTTGTCAGGGTGTAACGTTGTCAGTTTTTCCATTAAGGGTTTGAAATCCAAACACCTTCAACACATCGCTTCTCAAATTGTCAGGAGTGGTGATCTCCGTTTTCGTGCAGACATTGCTCTCCGCGATTTTTGACAGTATTGTTATGATACTGCGTGCGTGGATAACGTGCACAATTGTGTTACGATTCAAAAACGTTATTGTTCATCTGACGAAACAAAAGCATTTCATTTTCACATGCGCACAAGAAAGGCAAGATTGCATTTTTTTTTTTAATGTACAAAAGCAATATTCGAATAGGAACTTCAGCATTCGAATAGTATTGATTTTTTAAATATTCGAATTATATTCGAATTTCGGAATTCGTTCCAACAGCCCTACTGTCAACAATAAATCCTTATTTGAAGGTTCAGTTCTGGAGGTAGCATAAATGGCAAAAGAAAAGCTTCCAAAAACCTTTTTTGTTTGTTTGTTTTGTAGGTTCAAAGCTGTCACTTGGGTCACCTCCAGAAACTTAGAGCACATCACAATGCTTGTGAATACCGATACATGAAGGCGCACACAAAAACTGTAAATGATGAACGGGAGAAGACCATGTTTTTATATCAGAGCATGAAAACAAAGGTTAGTTGTATTAAATGCTTTCGTTTATATACCTTCGGTTGCTAGGTCATTCTTATGTTCGTAAAACAAGTGAACGTTGGGGCATTTTTCAACATCATAACATTGAGCTTGCCGTTTTCAGTCAGCAGGCCCTTCTAGTCAGCAGTTGGCCCACACATTGGTAATTTGTTGGCATGCAGTAGAGGGCCTGGGTTAGATTTGAGCCCAGGTCACAGTGCTCAGTCTGCACCCTAGACAGTGAGCCACAGGGTTCCCCAAAATAAAGCCACAGATCCGCCCATTGCAAGGCCTCTTCAGAAGCCTCATGAATGTTCTTGATAGCTCTTCTTCCCTTTAAAACCGAGAAGTTTTAGAGTCTGCTGAACTAATTTCCCAGCAAAGCTCTGACATCCAACTTCAACTGGCTCGCACAGAGATCTCCCGCCATTGCTCCAACACATTGAGACGAGCTCTTCATATTTTGCTGTATTATCCTGTCAATCCTGTCTTTAGAGCACAGTTAGTTAGAATATTACTGGAAGAACAGTTTGAGTGTGCTTACTGATATTTAGGATTGCTTGTTTAATATTCTTTTACTAAGAGAGCTATTATTTGTCCAGACAAATCAGTGGAGTCCACTAATGAAGTTGAACAACCATCCAAAGGTAATACGATTTAAATTAAACAGGAGGATTATGAAGACTTCTGATATTGTTTTCCTTTTAAAGAACCAGTACTTTATGATTTGCATGGTTTCACTTGCTTTTATTTTTTTTCATATCATTTCATATCAAAATAAACCCCAATATATTTGGTAAATTAGATGTATGGCACAATTACTGGTATCCATTTAGTCAGCATTTTGTGCCATTACTGTATATTATCTGTATTTAAAGTCTCCTCTGTTGTACTCATATGTTTTATAACAGGCAAGGATAAAGAACTGCAGCCAATTGGCAAGCACTTGGACAAACCACACACAACAAAGGGTAAGCTGTTTTTCAAATGTCTTATGAAATGTCACACTTTCCATTTTTTTGTGAAAGTCAGAATTAAGTCATTTTAATTGGAATCTACAAAGAGACCCATTTATATTGACAACAGGGTTCCCTTAAAGGGTTAGTTCACCTAAAAATGGAAGAATTCTGTCATTAATTACTCCCCATAATGTTGTTCCAAACCCGTAAGACATTTGTTCATCTTTGAAACACAAATGAAGTTATTTTTGACGCAATCTAAGAGGATTCTGATCCATTCATATGCAACAATGCCATTGCAACTTTCAAGGCCCAGAAAGTTAATAAAGACATTATTAAAATATGTGCACAAAAGGTTTTCTCATCGCTTCATAACTTGGACTATTTAACAATGTCTTTACTTCCTTTCTGGGCCTTGAAAGTTGTAGTGACGTTGCTGCCTATGTAAGGACCGAATCCTCTCGTATTTCATCAAAAATATCTTCATTTGTGTTTTGCAGATAAACTAGGGTCTAACAGGTTTGGAACGACATGAGGGAGAGTAATTAATGACAGAAGTTTCATTTTTGGGTGAACTAACCCTTTAAATTTAATGTGGAGGTCAAATTTGGTGAAAAGTGGAAAACGTCTTTGTTTCAGTGATCTGTGCTGATGGAGCTTTGTAACAGCAGCATGGCAGATCCAAAGTGGAGGAAGTGCTTATTTTACTGGCTACTTCTCTCCATACAGCGACTGTGTACGGACCATTTCTTAATCTACAAGTGTTGTATTGGACAGAACTGTCTGAGAATTCAGGCTCGCGACTAGATACCCTTACGGAATGAAAATATATTTCCAATATTTATGATCAATATATTATGATAAGTATATGGTGTAAATATACTTATTGGAGAAATGTATTCACAATATATTTACACTGTAAAATGTCATTAGTTGAGTGTACTTCGAAAACGTGGAAAACATTTATGGATTTGCTTAAATTTCAAGGGCGTTTTAATCAAATTTGAAAGTTTCTAATAGAATG